>NW_024068309.1:0-178606 GCF_009389715.1 Phoenix dactylifera
TGATCCTATTGAACCTTCATCAATGTCTGTTGGCAGTAACAACGTATATTTTATTTTGAGGGGTTGGATGACAGGTGCAGTCAAAATTTGCTGGTTGAACAAATACAGAGCACAAGGAGTTTGCATAATGGAACAGCAAGATGATGCTAAGAAAAAAAAAAAAACCAGAAGCATTACTTTTGACAAAAAATATTCAAAGCATTTAATTTCAGTGATACAACTGGATTTAAACCAGCTACTCAACTGAGGAGAGAGCTCAAACATAGCAAAAGTACACCATTTGAGGTGAAAACAAGCCAAAACTATCTTCCAGAAATTCTATGCCATATATTTATATGGTAGATAATTACAATTCAAACGCTTTGCTGAATAGCTGGAATCATGCCCCTAACCATTATTGATTCGAGTAAATTTAAGTTTTCATCATTTCTGGTGCAACCATCGACATAAACATTAAGTTTATGCATCAATCTAGTTTCATTTTTTTGGAAACTACTACATTCAGTAATAATTCTCGTCCCACGAACCTGGTAAAAGAGCAAAAGGTGTATTTCTAATATTTCTTGCAACTTTCATCCAAATCCCCCCAAGTCCATGCCTCTGCTTTTCAAACCCTTCAGCTTTATAGCACCTTAATTGAGTATTTCGATCTTTAGATTGTCTTTTCTGCATTGGAAAGAGTTTCAAAGAAGAAAGAATGATATTCTAAGTGTGATGGGCAATTTCAGCAAATAGCTATTCTCAGCTCAATCATGTCAAGAAGCATGATGAGAATTCTTCTGTCAAGTATTTCTCCAGAAGTAATGCCCAAGGCCATTCATGTGAATACCCTTGGCCCCTAAAATCCAATGTTGCTATGGTTAAAAGAAAAGTTTTTGCAGCAAATCAGTTGGTTGTGAAAATGCATCTCCCACTTGCACTTAATCCAACTTCAATCCAAATATCCAGAAAGAAACCAGCAAATGTTGAAAATCATCGACCCTGAAACATACCACTCTTGCTTGATTCACAAATGGAGCTTAAATTCAAATCAATGAAACTTTATTACAACAAATCGAGAAATTACATGCTTGTAAGTGGCATCATCAGGCTTAAGCCCCACCTTCAGCATCTCATCATGAAGATTCATGGCCTTCCTCATCTCCTTTTCATGACAAAGTGCAGTTATCATAATTACAAAACTAGCACTACTTAACACATTTTTCTCTCGCATATAGTCAAAAACTTTGATGGCTTCTCCAATCCTCCTTTCCTCCAAAGAGTGCTTAAGCAAGTAGGTTATAAGAAGCCACATCAAAAACATCCCCCTAATTCCTTCCTCTTATCATGCAGTCAATCACAGAATCAAGAAGCCCCTTGCCGCAATAATGCTCCACCAATGTGCAACAACAAGAAGCATCAACCAAAATACCCTTCTCAAGAGCAAGATCCAAAAGCTCACTAGCTTCTTTCCACCTAGCCTTACCACACTGAGCAGCTATGTACTTTGAAAGATCAGAACTTCAGTAGGCACAAAAGCACCTCCCCCAATCACATCCTTGAGCACTCCGTCAACGTCCTCCGATGGCTCACCCTTACAGATCCCATTCACGAACTCAACACAGCATTTAAGATTCACCGAAACACCCTCTTTTGACATAATCCTATACATTCTCATCGCTTCCTCCACTCTTCCTTCCTTGGATAATGCCCTCAGCATACACAAGTATATATCCTTCCCCAATTTAATCTCTTTCTCCTGAGCTATCTCAAAGAACATCTCTGCTGCATATGTCTTCCCCTGCGCACAAAGCGTTCTGATAACCCAATCATAATCCAAGACCGGGACGGTCGGCAACAATTCTCTCACCACCATTTCTCTCAGCATCGAATTGATAACTCCCAACATCCCCAAATTTGCATCCACCATCAAGAATCGAGCTATAAGTACCAAACCTCGCCTCAAATTCACCTTATACATCTCATTCAGTAGACTAACAGCAGCTCCAAACTTCCTTCTCCTACAGTAACAGTCTATAAATAAATCATAAGTCGAGAAACCGCAATAACCCAAACGCAGCAACTCGACAACCCTCTGAAGCTCCCTTCCTTGCAAAGAAAGCTTAGCAAGAAGAGCCCACGTATTAGAATCCGGCAAACTCCCCAGTCCTGACGACGGCAGCATAAAAACACCACGCTGACCGGATCCTGTCGGCAGAGCACAATGCATCGAGCAGCGCATTGCAGCCGCTGGTCGACGGCTGACACCCCAAAACCCTAATTTTTCTAAAAGTCTCCAAGCCATTCGCGACGGATCCCAGGCTAGCATAAGATTCAAGAACGAAACTGAGAAGCCTAGACCTAGAATCCTGACAGGTGGAGGCGCGGAGAATGGAATCGAGCACCGCTGGAAAAGGCTCGGATCGGAGAAGCGGGTGGAGGAGGTGCTTGGCGGGATCGAGGAGGTCGGAATCGACGAGGATTTGGACCATCTTGGAGAGGGATCGGAGGTCAGGGTGGAACCCTAGGTTGGACTTGGCCCAATTGAAGAAGCGGAGGGAGATCTCGGGCTGGGATTGGATTCTGGTGAGGATGTGGAGGAAGAGATCGGGGGCGAGGGGGGAGAGGAGGGAGGACTTGGGTCGGAGGAGAGGGATCCAGTCCTTGCGCTGAAGGAGGAGAGAGGAGATTTGGGAGGCGAGGGCTCGCTGGCGGGAATTGGTTGCGCCATTTGAGAGAGGTAGGGAGGGGTGGAGAGGCGGCGGAGGTGAGGACATCTGACGAGCATTTGACGCGCGAGAGAGGGAGAGATGCATACTATCTTGCATCGCACTGCAGAAGTGACAGTTAGAAAGGCGCTCGTTTGGTTCACTTAAAAAAAAAAATTCTAACTAAAATATTTTTTTAAAAAATAAATATATAATATTTTTAAAAATAATTATATATGTATATCAGAAAAATAATTTTTATTTATATATTAGAAAAATATTTTTTTATATATTTGATTGGCCACAAAATATAGTATACCATAGACCTGGTTCATGTTTGATAGGATATTTATTAAAAATATATATATAATATCTATTATGTTCTATATTCTATTCTATTTAAAAACTTAAAAATATTTTAAAAAAAATTATTTTAATTTTTTGTGAGTAAAATTGTACTTTTTTATATTTCATATAAATTTTTTTCTATATTTTTTTTTTTTTAAACTCAGACCAAATATGATGCAATTCTTTTTTTTTGTTGACCGCAATCAAATAAATTATAAATTTTTTTGTGTTCCACATGAATAATGTATGTTAATATACTATTTATTATATAATTAATATTCTATAGTGAGATCATAAAGTGGCTTAAAAAATATTTTTGGTAGTTTCAAGAAAATAATATTATCATATTTCATTATTAAATAAGAGGCTTAAAAGTGGCTTAAATAATATTATCGATGTCTCGCTGGAACGAAGGAAGAAAAAATGATAGGTACGAACTCGAGATTAGTAGGATGTGGGGTAATTTTCTCCTAAATTGCATTTTAAAAATAAGAAGGTAAAATTAGTAATATCTCACTTGCTATTAACAATATTGGAACTCTAGTAGACGACTAGAGTAAATTGCAACTAATTCAAAACATTTGCGATCTAGTTAAAAAAATTAGAACTTTTGAAATGTAAATATAAATCACCAAAAAAAAGAAGCGGTGTCTTTGTAATTTATCCTAAAAAAATATGAAAATTAAAACCACACAGAGAAATATGAAGTAAAGAAGGACAAAAGGATCTTGCCTGGAGTCATAACTGCGGCATATCGAAGAGATCCCACCCTAGGCCGTCTTCAGCAAGAAATTATTAAGCCAACCAAGTCGACCATAGACCTAAGATAAAATCATCCTAGCATATATTGCTATCACACATAAATATGGAAAAGAGAAGGAAAAAAGAGATTAAATTCATGCTAGGGCGGCGGCTGACCTAGTCCACCTAATAATTTCTCGTCTTCAGCACCCTACCATAATAATTTGCCCATTGTTCCTCTTCTTCCTCGGGATCCTCTTCACATAGGCCAGCATTTCCTCCTTGCAGAGTCCATCGCAAGCATATCGATCACCAATGCGTCAGCATGGAACCCAACCAGTGCTGTGAACAGCCCACAGCAACCCAACTTTGCAGTTCAAGGAAGGAAGTCCATCATCTGCTGATCAGTCATCCGCGACGCAAGGATGATGAGAAGTTGTAGGCATCTCAGAGTTCATCGACTTTGCCCCCTGTAACAATCTAGGGTGTGTGTTTAGTCCCACATCGGTTATTCGCTGGATAGATCTTGGGTACTTATAAAGGATCAAGGAACCCAAACAATACCTTCCGGCTAGCCATTTTGGGTGAGGTCCAGGGTTGTTACAAATGGTATCAGAGCGGAACCCGACCCATAACCTATGTGGACTAGGGGACACTGCAACACGAATCCATTGGGGCTGACCATGGATCGATCGTGGTGTTTGTTATTAGATTTGAATAGATATGAACTCTTAGCCTGACGAGAACGTCAGGGCTTGAACGGGGGGAGTATGTGAGGACCCATGCGGGCGTGTGTTTAGTCCCACATCGGTTATTCGCTGGGTAGATCTTGGGTACTTATACAGGATCAAGGAACCCAAATAATACCTTCCGGCTAGCCATTTTGGGTGAGATCCTGGGTTGTTACACCCCCTCTGTGAACTTTGTGCACTCCATCTATATCATCTCAACATGAGGTGCAAAGACTTAGCCTTTGGAACTTACGGAAGCCTTCTCTGCTACGAGGCAAGTTCCAATCCCAGAAAAGCTTCGTAACACCCAGATTGAGCCTCGCACTTCTCCACTTCGCTGACGTATAAGAGTACATATCAGAACTCTAGTCGTGGATTGGGCCGCAAAGAGACTAGGGTGGAGCCTAAGCAGTGTGGAGAAGATCAATTATGTTTTCAAAATGGGTCTAGAGTTGGGCCTTGGGTCAAAATGGTTACGACCGTACCCAATTCTTGGCAGGACTCAATGGAGTCTGTTCTATTGTTTTGCCAAAGGAGTCTAGTCTATCATGAATATGGGAAGCTATGAAGACAAAACTCTCAATTTTTGGCCGCCACCATCTTATGGTTGTGTTGTAGTTTTCTGCACGTCAATTATGTGATATTGTTAGAATTTGCGATTGAAGATTATAATTGATTGAAGATAGATAGGAGATCTCCATGTCTTACATAGTTTTTTGATGTGAAGGGAGGTTTGACCACCCAAAATTTATTGGATCGTGACAATATTTACAGTGTTATTGTTACAGTGCGTGAGGTCTGAACCAGTACCGGAGAGGAAGAAGGAGATCTATTGTGTAAGCTCCATATCTCACATAGTCTAATACTATATTAAACATAATTTAATGCCCCCTGGCAAAATCAGAAGATGTCAAAGAATCTTGTAAACATAGATCCAAATTTCTTCATTTTTTCCTCCAATTTATCTCTAATATTCTCTGATTCCACTTCTCTTATATTTTCAAGGTATCAAAGCATACTGTGATCCATTAATATGGTTGTGCTGCATATTGTTCTCTCTTCTAAAGAAAAGGGCCCGACCGAAGTCTCTTATTTTGCGACTAATGGAAGTATGGTTTGATTCAACCTTTCTCAAGCTGCTCGGTTTGTTCGGCAATCCTAATTGTACTATGCTCGCTAGGCTGGTTGATTAGAAATTTTTAAATGAATGGACTTGATTTTCCATAAAAGTTAATTATCTGAAAAAACTCAAGATATTTTTTCTATGGCTTACATTAAAAAATAAATATTAGTGAAGGTTTTAATAAGAAAGAAAGGAGTCGAATTTTTGAACGCACATATATTAATTAATTTAAAAGCACCAACTAGGTCTTTACACTCCTCTGAGCGTTTATAAAAAGACGACAAACGACAGCCCATCATGCCATCCACAGCCCCACACTCTCTAGTCTCTCCCAGTTATTATCCCTAACTCGATCTAAGCCTCCACCACATCTCCACCGTCCGATGAGGCCAGCACCATCTCCGGATGCACCTTCTCCGCTCCGATCGTCCCGTCCAACGCGTTCGGCCTCCCCAGCGATTTCAACGCCAGATGCGCCGCCTTCTGCCCCGATACCATCATCGCCCCAAACGTCGGCCCCTGCAACGCCCAAAGATCCGCTCAACCTTTTGAACAAAACCCAAAAAGAAACGAACAGAGAGAGAAAAAAAAGATCAAATGGATGGATTTTTTTTACCATTCTTGGGGCGCCGTCGATCTCGGCGACTTCCATGCCGGTAACGATCATCCCCGGGACGATCTCCCTCGTGAGGCGGACGATCGCGTCCTCCGCCGAGTTCATGTCGAGCGCCTTCATCCCCGGGACTGAGTCGATCATCCCGATGTCCTTCAATCGCTTCACTCCGGTAGCTCCGAACGGGCCGTCATGCCCGCAGGAGCTCACCACAACCTTGGACTCCATCACGTTCGGATCCATGCACGACTGGGTATCGTGGTTCATCGACACCAGAGCCCAGTTGGTGACCACTCCGGCGACTCTCCCCTCCTTGACGATGAGGTCCTCCACCGCCACGGCGTTGAAGAGTTTGACGTTGGGGCGGGCGAGGAGGCGGCTCATGATGGTGGAGGTGAACAGCGCCGCGTGCTTGATGACGACGTACGAGTCCTGCTCGTCGTAGGGGATGCCGAGCTCGTTGAGGAAGAGGTGGGCGGGCTTCCGGACGACCATGGCGGAGAAGAGCTGGCCGCCGAGCCACGCGCCGCCGCCGGGGGAGACGGACTGCTCCACGATGGCGACGTTGACGGAGGGGTCCTTAGAGAGCTCGTAGGCGCAGGAGAGCCCGGCGGAGCCGGCGCCGACGACGACGACGTCGGTGTCGGCGTAGGTGATCATGTCTGTCATATACCGCCGGGTCATCTCGCGGGAGACGATCGACTCCTTGATGGGGTCGAAGCGGATGGAGTTGAGGTCGTACTTGGGGGTGGCAGCGGAGGCGGAGATGGAGAGGCTGGCTGAACTCGGGGAGCGGCCGGCGGCCGCAGCGGTGGAGACGCGGGAGGGTAGCGAGAGGCCATGGAAGGAGGAGTGGTGGTGGTCAAGGAAGGGGGTCTTGGGCTTGGAGGCGAGGGAGGAGGTGGCCATGGTCGCCATTTTCTGAGGAGAATTAGCGTTTCGAAACTTTTTTAGGAGGGGATCGGGGATGGGATGAAGAAGGAGAAGGGGGTGGACGGGTTTATGTAGTTGAAGGCGAGGCGGTGGGAGGAAAAATCTTTGTAGGGGAGAAGGACACGTGTAAGCTGGAGAATGAGGCTCTGTGTATGGTGGAGATTTTTTTGGATTTAGTAATTGAATTATTTAAGATTAAAATTGTCGTGCACTGGATTAATTGTGTCAATTAAATTGTTCTTGCTTTGGTTTAATCTATTAGCTAACTAATCGGGAGAGATTTGGGTGGGGACCGTTCCTTGCTCCTTTTGCACCGTTGTGATGGATGCAGTCACCGGTACGGGTAAGGATACCTCCATCATTGCATATGCATGCATCAATGCATGAATCCTGCATGCTTGCATGTCTCCCACGCATAGGAAGTGTAATAGGTGCGTGCTTGTTTCAATCAATCAAACAAACATTCTACATTTTTAATCATACTTTGAGTTTTAAAATAATATATGCATTAACTTGTGTAAAGCCAATTTCAGTATGAAGCTAAACTATATGAGTCAAATAAGAATTCCAGCATATTTGAGCATATGTTCTCTGAGTTGGATTTCATTAAATTTGATTGGGTGTAATTGGAGGCCAATTCACTAAATTAAATTGCATTTTTTAAAAAATTGAATTAGTGATCTTAAGTTTATGAGCTCGTGGGATTATTTGATGGGAAGGCCTTTATGCTGCCTTTAAATTGTTTGAACTTTTTTACTTTGTTATCGGGAGAAATATGGTAACTAACTAAATCTAAAATTCACTAGAATCATCCAAATCAAATAATTAATAATACTATATAGATACTATATAAATTGTGCAATAGATGACTAATATTGGGACAGCAAATATATATCTACATTGTTGTCTTGTAGATGGATTCATTTGGTGATATAAAGTACGTACAAATATCTCAAATTAATTTTGTTATCGTTCAATTTGAAAGTTGTTGTTATTGAGAATCGGCCCAATTAAGATGCCAAGCTATGAAGTTGTTGAAGAGCTCAGACAATTGCCTATTGAGATTGGTCGAAGATTGCGATGTACCTCCGAAATAGCAAAGTAGTGGTCGTTATGCTCGGATGGCAATGACCCCGTAGCTCCTAAGATGGTACTGAAAAGAGAAGATCATGCTTGAACCTTCATTCAGCACGAGTTTTGATGTAAAACAGCAAAAACGAAAAAGATCTTTTGCCAGAAACTATTAAGAAAGGAACCTCCAATGTCTAAGTCCTATAGACTTTCAGAAAATAGCAGAGAGTCCTCCAGCAATTCAGTCAGCTCGGTGCTTTAGTCGGACAAATTTTTAGCGACAACAATTAAGATAATAATAATATTTGAAGTTAAATTTAATTTTATTATTTTATTTTTTTTATAGCATGTTTTATTTTAATTTCTAATTATTTGTAAAAATGATGAGTGGAAACTCATCCAACCCGATTACAAATGGATTAGATATGCAGCTTTTTCAGCAAACCCATCCATTGCCACCGCTATATTTCCGAGTCTAAAAATTTTAAAATTATAAATAAATTAATTTAATAATAAATCTCAGTTTAATGCCCTCTCCGGCTCTCTCAGGGCACTCTGAAGAGATCCAGCTACAAGCCAAATATCGAGGCGGCCTGCTATGATTGAATTGAGTCTCCAAGTCAATTTGCAAGTCAGCTTCTTACATTCACCGGAGTTTAGCTTAGCTCTTGTGCATGTCTCCAGGATCTTCTCCATTTCCATTCTTCCTGTTTTGTTTTTGTTTTTGGTGTTTTTTTTTGTATTAAGTCATCGTGGTTCTCAGCCTTTCTGACCTCCGGGCACCAAAGCACGGGCAGCCACGGTATAAAGACAAAAAGGTGAGCTCACTTTGACGCTAAAGTCCATGGAAATGGCCAAAATACTTTTTACCTGGATTTTTTTTCTCGTGATGCTATCTCCGTGAAAAGGAACAGAAATATCTTTTATATTCCAAGGACTACAGCGGATGGGGTATGGGTCAAGAACTCAAGATACGGACTTTGCGTCGAAATAATTGCTTTGAAATATGGATTAAGTCCGAGCCACGATTTCAATTGGCTTGGCAGCCTACAAAACTGCAAGACTTGAAACATAACTGGCTGTTTGATTGCTTCTCTTGCTTTTACACCAAGGGGGAAAGAAAAGTAGGGCACTTGTATGAAAACTAATTTTAGTTATAGAAATCACTGCTTCTCTTCATCCACAAATTATAGTTGTTATGAATCCTTCTTTCTGAAAAATAATATTTTTTCATGGACCAAGTATCTGACACCGCTTAACCGAAGCAAATTAACTAACATCTATTTGCTAAGGGTGTGTTTGGATATATGTAGCTGGGTGTAAGTGAAATGAAATTTTTACAGTTGGATCATCTCCGGTGTTTGGATTGCTGTAAGTTGGCAAAAATTCTGCTAGTTAAGATGTATTTGCGGATCTTTTTACGATTTATATCTTAAGCCAAATTGGTCTTAGGATAAACTACTATTGGAAAGGGTTATAAGTGAGACCAGTAAAACTACACTAGGGTTATCAGCTAGGTCCAAAATTCTACAGCTCGGCCTATAGCCCAATTGGCCAAAGATCGAGCTGTGGGTGCTTCTTGAGTGCTTCCGAATTATTCTACCATGGATACCTCAACGGCCTATGTTGCACTTGTGGTCATTGGAGCTGGTAAAGCTAGTGCAGTACATAAGGCTTTATAGAGTCGGTAAAATTAGGATCGAGGTATTCAATATTTCTTCCATCACGTGCCATACAAAATGTCCTAAATGACCACACACTCTACTACCAACCTCCACCATCCTCTGATAGTTGTCGAAAAAGTATCGTGGCTTTTGCTTCATGCCCTCCTCTCGACCCCACCCTTGCTGCCAATAGACACCGAAGAAGCCCCACCACCCTCTCTTGACACCCTTCTCCTGATCCTCACTTACCATATTCATGACTCATCGCTTTCTACTCGATGGCGTCCTCACAACTCTCACAAGCCATGGCATTCGTGCCTCGCCACCACCCACTTGGTGCTCACCACGTGCCTATTGTTGCTCGTTGGCTAAAGACAGTGCAGTTCATGACTGACCACACCTTAGACCCTTGTCACTGGAGTTGCTGCAACCATTTATATTTGTCCTCCATCGTGGCAGTTAGAGCGGTGATTGTATACCCTAATTGCCTCTTGTCCCTCCTCCTCTCCCACTAGCCAATAGATTTCTTTACCAACCAAAATGTCCAAAAGCTCACCCTTACCCAATTATTAAATAGGTTGATCCATTTATGACCTAAATTTATTATTGTCAAATCTAAATCTACTTAAAGCGGATCGTTTGCAGGTCGAGTTAACGGATATCATCATAAATTGTTACCTCTAGCCATATAGGCATCACTAGCACAGATCTTTTTTCCACTGGTCCTTTGACTCTACTGGAGGAGGCAGTGCTCATCGTTCTACAGCATGACCACCCAATCTAATCAAATCATAAAAGCCTATCATCAGATACAATATATCTTGGTTGTCATCGATTAAATGAGTGAATGCATCTGATAGAATCCGATCACAAACTGTCCACATAATCATGGACAATGATATTTATGTGAACAAAACAATGCTAGTAAATCATGGGCTCATAACGCTCGATTAACCACACCTTTCAGCAAGTTATGTCACATGTTTTAAAAGCATAGTTACACATAATTTTAGACACTACATCAAACATGACAAATGCTAGTAGACATGGTAAATGTTGGTCCTTGGAATATCTAGGCCAGATCGGTTGGGCCTACAAGCAATATAGGGTGGAGATTCCAAGGTAAAGCATGGAAGTAACTCGACATGGTTAATTAGGTAGAAATTACAGGTGTTGATTTTTTAAATTCTAACACACGCCGGAACTAGGCATGATCTCAAGAAATTGATGTCTAAGGTAATGATAGAAGAGCTATCCGCCTACTATAACCTACCATCTTATTATTCAAGTAAGGATGATAACATATGTCGTGACACATCAATCCGATCATTGAGCCACCCACTTTACATGGCTTCGGATTTGACATAAATAAATTTGGATCGTAAACCGATTTACCCATCTATACTTATTTATTAAATAGGTTAGGTTTAGATTTAGATCTTTAATCCGTTTAATAATTAGGTTGGGTTTAACCCATATAAGATATATTTAGCTTATTTAAAACATGCTTAACCTGTTTTTTTCTATTCAATCTAACCTACTTAACTTGTTTAACCCATTTACTCCACTAAAAATCTGTTTAACTTGCTTAATCTAACTTAATCGTTTCAATAAATGAGTTATATGGGTTAAATCGGATTACTTGTTTAATAAATATATAGAAGTTGTATTTAAATTTTTGATCTATTTAATAAATAAGTCGGATTCGAACCGATCAATTTTTGATCCTATTGGATCCAACCCAAACTTTGCCGCCTCTTATTCAAGGAAGCAATAAAGATACTTCTAAAATGGTAGGGGGAGATATTACCTTCCAAGCCAAGTATGTTTAGGCTAACTACTCTGAAGGAGCTTTTTAGATAGATGAAAGAGAGCTACTTAGAGTGCTCCTAAATCTATTATTTTTTGATTTTTTTATATATATATTCGTATTGGTATGGTTTCTGGCAGCCATCTACTCGCTTGGGTGAAAAAAGTTGAAAATTTGTATTCTGACTTCTTAGGGTGTATTCATATTCGTGATGTATGAAATGCCGCTTTAGAAAAAAAAAATCGGAAAAAGTGGGAGTCAGTTTTATGATTGATATTATAATGCTATATATCAACGTCTAGAGAAAATATCTGTTGTCAGACTGCAATTCATTGTCTGGGAGAGATAGGCAAAGCAACTTGTTATTTGTACGTAAAGCTGCCATATTCTGTGTGACACCAAGAATTGGTCCATCACCGCACAAAAAAAAAAAACATCAACACCACCGTAGTCTCTTTGTTGATTCCTTGTTTTTTCCTCTTCTTTTCTTTTCTTTTTGTCATTTCCGGTTAGACTGTCCCGATGTGGTTGAATAAGGCCATCTTTGTGGACTCTCGGATCAAAGCATATTGGTTTCTTCTAGGCTCTGCCCCATTTTATATTGCTCCACAACCTCTTTGGTTCAGGATCAGATTTTAGGCCCTTACGGTGGTCCTCGGTTGCCAGCCTCAGCATAAGGTTGTTCAATCATAATCCATGTTTTATACGTTCAAAATACAAAAATATCTCTCTCCACACATTGTAGGGAGAACTTTAAGCTCAAATAATTTCAGGTTGGGTTCTACCATGCCATATGTAAGCTTAAGAAGGGATTGGCCCTTCTAATTGCAGCAAGACATGCTGGAGTTTTAGAATTTGGTGCTTCAATTCAAGCACTGAACCGCCTCCAAGCTCATGTTATTTAGGTGCTCCATTTGTCATGGCTAAACCTAGGCTAATCCAATTGTCTAAGTGAAATCGTTAGCAATACTGACCTAGCTTTAGCCCGAGCTCGCAAATTTTTCACAAAATTTTGAAGAGCCTTTCATTTTAATTACGCTAAGGCCTAGTTTCGAAGCTAATAAGACTGGATAAAGCAATTTTTTTTTACTTTCCCTTTCCCTCATTACTTTGTACTGTAATGCCACCAAGTCATTGCCTTAGATTAAAAGACAAACATACCTAACTCTTTAGGGTTACTTTTTGCTAATAAATGATCGTTCTGGTCATTTTAACAATATAGATGTGATAAAAATGGGATAAGGCACTTATGCCTCCCTTATATATAAAAGAAAAATTTAAAAAAAACTTGGTTAGTTGACAATGTTATACACCTATAACACTGAAACCATGGTTCTTGAGTTATAGCATGCATTCTTACGAAGTATACATGCAAGAAAATTAAGTCAGGTTTCGCTAGTCTTGAGCTTTACTTTTTTAATCAAACCTAGATTATTCGAGATAGTCCAGATATCATCCAAGCCGAGCCCAAACACTAAAACGGATCATGTCTAAATTTTTATTTAGACACTAACCGTTAATTGATTAGGTCGAACTTAGGTCTGTATATCTATGGGTCGGAAATGGATTGGGTCTAGATGCAGGTCCAAATAACCCAATGGGTCCACGCTTCAAAAACTAACTATTTGGAGAAATTATAAGTTCGGGGCCTAAGGTTTGTATGATGGACTATATCAATTGATCAGCAAATGATTCCCATGCAAGATTCAACTAAATAGTGTTGGAGACGACTCAATTCAATCCTACTGGAGATGCGGTCGTTTAAGTCATGAATTATGAATATAGTCTTGCATGGATGCACATCATTTACATGAGAAGTCATTACCATATCATATTCTAATAGAGATCATGCTTAATTAAGTGTTTTACGACGGGGTCATGTTCAAATCAAATCACTTCGGACTGCAACGAAGAAGGGAATGTTCCTCTTCAAGCCAAATGGATATGAACCAATAAAAACAAAATAATGAACCAACTTGATGATGCATAACAAATTTAAGATTTGTCTAATGTGATTAATTATTTTAAATCCATTTCAAATCAGGCTATAGGCATCAGAAGACAGTTTAAGAAGCTGATTAATTTATGATGGTATGTAGCTAACTTGCAACTAGATGGTCTAATTATTTTTAGATGATCATGATGCTTGGGTTCCATCACTCGAGAAACCTTGCTAATATTATTCATAATTGTTCTTTGTCATTATAATTACTACTCGAGATGCATAGATGCATTTGATGGTGCTGCTGTCATTCAAGAACAAAAAATGTGCAGCGTTGAGTTAACAAGAATAGGTTCGTGTCCAATTAAATAGGATGTTGCGGGTTATGGTATATAACCAATGATCATTTGATCATATATATAGACCCAGATCCATGAATCCAAGTGAGAAAACCTCAATAGCCATCTTAGAGGGTAGCATTCATAAAGAAGAGTGGGCCTGATTGCTACTGGAAGGTGGTAATGATGAGAAAAAGTGTTACCATCTATTCCATCCAACTTCACATTAATGTGGTTCGAAGCTTTCCTATGGCCTTATTCAAGGCGCTAGAATTATCTAAAGACATTTGCAACCTTATTTTTTCCAGGCCATGAATCAATTCTGTTTGTGGACTTCTTTGATTGTAGCTTGATTGCCCTTGCTGGCTTGAGAGTAGAGCTGACCATGGGCCGAATGGCCTGCCCAGCCCAAAATTAAATAGGCTTGGGAACTAAAAATAGGCTCATAGGATGGTTTTAGGCTAAAAAGTATGCTTGATCTAAAAATCGAACCAGGCCTGAGAAAATTAAAATGGCCTATCCCAGCCCGAACCAAGATTATAATATATTATATTGCACTTAGCCTATTATTATCATCATCATCATCTAAACGTGGCCTAATCTTCTATAAGGCCAAGCGCAAGTCCAGCTTGGCTTGGCTCGCTTGATGTTTGACCAGCTCCAATATAGAGTTGACTTTTGACAAATACACGAGTGATAAAATTTTTTTGTATTTTTTACATGCGTGTAAGCACACGCGTGTATGCACATGCACACAAACACACACACACACACAAAAAGAGAGAGAGAGAGAGAGAGATCGATCTTAAGCTTATTGGCTTTAAATCTTGGTGAAAAAAGCACTATGTTTTTTTTTGGTGTTTGCAATGCCATGCCATTGATGATCTTACTTATCTAGAAAGACATTTAATCTTTTATCTCTAAAATCCTTATACATAATACACTGAATCTTGTCTGCCACTTGATTAAATCGTGTGTATACCAGCTTGTTGAAACTATCATGATTGCAATTGATATCGCAGTCACCCCATGATGGTCATGATTCTTAGCATTTTGATCCATGTGAAGACAATAGAATTTCCACCAAATTCACGGACGTCATGTGATAAGCAAATTAACAGTTTACATTGATTCAAATTGCAAAGTGCAACAAGCTTCTCTTTTTATGCTCTAACATGTGAAATTGAAGAAGTTTTACACTATATTTTAACCTGAAAATACGTCTGTTTCTTTTTTTTTTTCATCCACGAATCGGGGGATTTTAGAAAAATGAATGGAACCAACTTCTTAGCAAAATTTTAGCAAACACGAAAAAAATCTCATCATACGAGGCCATGTCAGATGATTTAACTTTAAATTGAAAACAATATTTCCCACCTTTACTCTGCCGAATGCAAAGTCAGCTTTTACACTCAAAAACAGCTCTATGGACTGCAACAACGGGCATCTCCCGAGACCGAAGGTTACACCGTTGTGAGGCCCAATGGATCCTTTCCATTATTTAATGGCCAAACTTTCTCCCTCTCTTCCCATCCCTAATATTATAAAACAAAAATTATATGGAGCGGCTACTAAAGAAAGAAATATTGAATAAGCTTCCGCATTTCTCGAACATACCTATAGTCCAAAAACTGTCCTTACTAATAAAATTATCAATCCTGTGATTAAAAAAACAATATACAGTATTTTATTTTTTATATTTTTAGAATATACTTTTTATTGATATATATTTTTCAGATAATACATACTAAGTAAATTAATTATCTAGCAAGTTAACACACATCTCTAAAAATTAGTACATAATTTTCAAAACATAGTATTCACTAATGCACAGTACGCGATGAAGTGATACATACTTAGCAAATTAGATAAAACTAGAAAATTATATATTATGTACTAGTATGAATAAACACAATATTTTGAAAAATATATATCGATTTACTTAGAAGTATATATTGATTTACTGGATAATTAATTTGCTTGATGTGTAACATTTAGCTATGTAGTATGCTCGGATAAAAGTATGTACTGGAAATTATATATCGATTTACCTGGAAGCATATATTAAATCTTATTGAGTGCATATCAAAGAGGCCTGCAATATGCATCAATAAGCCAATGAGTGTGTATCACCTAACCATATTATATGTAATAGCGAAGATAATGATCAAGAAACTATATATCAATTTATTGAGATATGTGTATTAAGTTACTAGATAATTAATTTGCTAAGTATGTATCACCTGGTTGGGTACTTTGCACTGGTAAATATTATATTTTGCAAATTATGTATCGATTTACTTAGAGGTTTGTATTAAGTTAGTAGATGATTAATTTGTTTAGTGTACATCACTTGGCCATTTAGTGTCTACTAATAAAAAGAATTCTGAAAACGAAGAAAAAAAAGTATGCCAAACTTTTTTTGTAATTACGAGATTGACAACTCCATTAGTACGAGGAGCCTTTTATTTTAAGTTTTTTCTTTAAAATGTGCACTAGAGATAACAAGGCAATATAGGAAGCCTATCCCATATTTTTTTCCTTGGTGCCCGCTATATATGGTTTTTGTTCAATATTATACATAAAATAATGAACAAAAACCATATGAGGCGGCTACCAAAGAAAGAAATATGGGATTGGCTTTTTTTACTTTGTCACATTTCTTCTAGTGCCTATCTTAAAGAAGAAACAAAAAAGTCAAAAACTTCTATTCTAGCGGAGTCGTCAGTCTTGTGATTAAAAAAAAAGCGGCATCCTCTTTTTTATTTTTAGAATTTATTTTTTACTAGTACACAGTATATGGTTGATGATACATATCAAATAATTTAATTATCTTGCAAGTCAATACACACTTCTAGATAAATAGTTTTTAAAACATGACGTTTACAAATATATAAAACATGGCTAGGTGATACACACTTAGCAATTAGACAAAGCTAGAAAATAATATACTGTGTACTAGTAATGATGAACACCATATTCTGAAAGCTATATATCGATTTACTTAGAGGTGTATACTGACTTGCTAGATGACTAAATTGTTTGATGTGCACCCTCTAGCTATGCAGTGTGTACTAATTAAAAGTATATTCTAGAAACTATGTATAATTTACCTGAAGATGTGTATCAGATCACTGTTAAGTTTGTATCAAAAAGCTTGCAATATACATTAGAAATAAATAAGTATGTATCACCCAACTATGCAGTGTGTACTGGTGAATATGATGTTCCGAAAACTATGTATTAATTTGTTTGGAGATGTGTATTAAGTTTCTAAATGACTAATTTGCTAGGTATGTTACCTAATTGTGTACTATATATACTGATGAATGCTATATTTTAGAAATCATGTATTGATTTACCTAGACGTGTATATTAACTTGGTAGATAATTAATTTGTTTAGTGTGTATTAGCTACTTATGTAGTGTGTACCAATAAAAAATATGTTCTAAAAATGAGAAAGAAAGAGGATACCTTGCAGTCACAAAACTGACAATTATGTTTATAAGAGAAGTTTTTAATTTTTGACTCTTTTTTCTTTAAGATTAACATAAAAAAAAAAACATGACAAAATAAGGTCACCCTATATGATTTTTGTTCTGAATAATGCTGTCCCACTTGCGACTCTGCTTTAAGGCAGCCTGGATTTCGCATCCTGTATTCGTGCCGTTGAAACGGAGCACTTCAGCGTGAGTCCTCCACAAGAAACCATGATGTGTTGCCCACAGCTCAATGATAGCTAATGGCAGCCTTAAAAGCTTGCAGTTTCATTGCATGTTTATGGCCAGGTATTTAGCCAGTTGACTGAATTACCACAGTATAGTTTGGCTTGATGGATGGACACCCAACAGGTTTTTTTAGGACCAGATCTAGTGTGAGAGCTAGCATTGTATAATTGTGAGTCACAGGGAATATGCAAGGAATCAAAGCTGCTATAAGCTTCAGTGTATTGTACTCTCTCAAGACTCCAATAGTCTGAAGGATACTAAGCCCACCTCTCCTACTTCCCCAGCTTTCAAGTTGCAAAGATGGGGTTATGGCTTTTTTCTTGGCTTATTCTTGTATGCTTTCCAAGCTCCGTGAGTCCTTCTTGGGCAGCTTCGGCAAACACATCGACCTCCTTTTCCTTCAAGGATAACTTTGACATAATGTGGGCGGAAGACCATTTCAAGAAATCACCTGATGGGCCAGTGTGATACCTTTATTTGGAGAAGAAAACAGGTGACACCCTTTTATAGTCTTAACATTCTTCGCATAATATTTTTTTACATTGATCACATTCCAATATTGCTGCTCTAACTCTAGCAAAGAAGTTGAAGATTAGAATAGGAAACATATGATCTTTCTCTTTGCAATACAAGAAATCTAATATTGCAAGCTGCAGCCGATCTTTTACGCATTTGTTGGAGCCTGTTCTTCTTGAATCCACTGTCCACATTTGCTCAGAATATGATTTAAAGTGTTCCTCCTCTCCTATTTTCTGAATTCTAATAAAGCATATGCAAATGTATTAAAGGTTGTGGGTTCCAAACGCAACAGGGGTACCGGTTTGGGTGGTTCACAATTGTGGGTTCCATACACCATACAAACCATTGTGTACAAGAGTGAGGTTGGTGGAAGGGAGATGAGGCACCGAGGACTTCCACGCCTATTCCATCATCTGGAACAGCCACCCCATTGCGTGAGTATTCACTTCCATGTTCTCCCATAACTCCTCTTCAGATCCGCGAGGAGACCCAGGCATGACTAAGGTAACTGGGGCAAGGTAGATCTCTATAAATCTGTCACTATATTTTGGTTCTTCAGCGCAGTCTTGAAGCACAGGCTGCAGTAAGTCTTAACTCTAATCCAGTGGCCATGTGTGGTGGGCTTTAGTCTAAGATAAGCAATTACCTGAAACAAATCCAATTTGACCCTCGTCGCTAAATCCATCTTTCCCCCAAGAACAAGATTTAAGTAATCGGACCAAGTTTACTACAGATGTAATGGCAGAGTAGACAAGGTTTGGGCATCAATCTAATCAATTATTACAATCAGGTCGGGATGCAGAATAGAAAATTTGCAAGCAACTTAATCAGATCGGACCTGCTAAACCAGATTAGTTATTTGGTAAACGAAGGCCTTATCCTAAATCAGAAAACTTCGTGTATGTGTTTGACCTGATCCGACCAACACAAATGAGATTTTAGCTCTTTGCAAGTATTCTACCACTAGTTTCAAATGAAGAAACCTACTAATATCTCCGAGCAAGCAGGTTCTTTGTGGATAAAATTCCCATAAGAGAGTCTACAAAAACACTGACAAGCCAAATAACTTCTTTCCAAATGAGAAGCCAATGGGTATGTTCTCAAGCATCTGGAATACTGGTGACTGGTAAACAAGGGGAGGCCTCAGAGAAGGCGGATTGGACGGATGCGCCCTTTGTTTCTTCCGATAAGGACTTCCACGCTGATGGTTGCCGGTGGGAGGATCCAGACCCAGCCTGCGTCTCCACCACCACCGAGCACGGGTCGGACAAGTAGCATGTGGATTTTATGGGCCGGCAGGAACCTCGTCACATATGACTACTGCAAAGACCACGATAGATATCCCACGCTGCCCAAGGAGTATAGACATCTAAGAAGCCACCTATCAGAAGAATGGTTTAGTTTTAGATTTTAAGCATGGTATAGATGATATTGGCATATTTTTTTAAGAAAAAGACTGTCATATTTGAGGAAAAGAATGATATATATCATTCGTTTATGTATTTAATTTTCGTTATCAGCAACCACCAGCTAAGTAGGTATGGCAAGGGTTACTGAGAAAAAGAACTGTCATGGTCTTCAAATTTCGGGTTGCAATTTAATATTCTTGCTATAGAGCATGATTCAGCGAGCCATCTGCTTCCCCTTCCAGTGAATATTCATTTTTTGTGTTTGGAGCATAGAGAAGAGAATGAGAAGAGCAGATGTGTGATCGCGATCAAACTATGTATAGGGGCAGCCGGGCCGTATTAGCAAGCGTGACGTGCCGGACTGACCCAACACGTCTTTCTTTCCCGGCAACAGAAGATGCACAAAGTGGTTTCAGTAGCACTACCGAGACTATTCCTGACTTTTTGAAGGGGTCCGACCTATACCGACTATCAGGAAATGCAAACCAATGATTAATTAAGGTCTATTTATTTTTCCGAAAGTATAATAATTTTTACTACTCAGTTGATTCAACCACTACACTACTGCGTAAGATTGTCTATACTAAATATAAAGAATCCAAATCCATGGCGTCATTTTCGCGTAACACAATCCAGCGTATTTGTCTACCAGGCAGCTATGAAGTTAAAAAAAAAAAAAAAGCAGTCATCACCCACAATTTCACCGTCTCAGAATCGTCTGTGAAAAATTAACTTAAGACCATGAATTACACTGGCTATCATGAAGTCATCAACTTTAGCGTTTCTGATAAAGATATTCTAGGGAAACCCTCGGTCAAACGAACACCGGACAACCCTCGGTCAAACGAACACCATGGTTTCACCCAAAACTGTCAACCCTCTCCTCCAACAGAAGCAAGATGCTGGTTTTCTTGCTTAAGAATTGAGAGGAAGAAGCACGTAAAGTAAAATATGGCATCCAAACTCTCAGTGTTCTTATCAGAACTCTTTTTTGAGGATTATTGTTACCAGAACTCAAACAAGCGAACATAAAACTGCAATTCATAACAAAAAACTCAAGATAACATATGTTCTTAATGGAACTCAGGTCACAGAAACAAGCCAATAGAAGATGTGCCCCCATAGGCTCACAGGACAAATTATGTCAAGCATCAATTGATGGAGCTAACAAGATAATATCTCACTGCAGTCTGAAGTAGTAACACTACAACGCTTGATTTGCAGCTACTTAGAAACCATGTATCTTTATGTGTTCTTTCTTCACGATGCCAGCCTGTAACACGAAAAAATGAAAGTAAATCATTGCATGTCATTCCAAGGCATGATTAAAACTTTAAAACTGCCCGTATGAGCCCACCAATGCTTATCATCGAATGGAATCTCTATCAAAGCCATCACAATCAAAATAAAGTAACAACCATGACTTGCTGAAAACAGTAGTCTAGGAGGGTTTGTGGCTATATGCAACCAGACCCGCCAAACCGTCTGAAATGGAGGAGTCTGGGAGGACTATTTCTACAAATGGGTTGGATTTGGGTATCTGAGGCCCAACCAGTGTAAAGGTTTCCTTGGGCTGGACAAGTTCTTAAAGACTAATTCTGGTCCCTGCGATAGCGGAAAGACTGCCATGAGCCTTCAATATTTCCCCCCTCCCTCCCTCCCTCCTCTCTATAATGACCAATTAGACCCTTCATTTCGGCCTAATTTCTTTTTTCTTATTTTTTTTGATAGATATATGACTACCAAGTGATGCCCTACTTGAGTTGGGGAATCAGGTGCGGTTCCATTTTAAAATAATCAGGTTGGCGATGGGTTTATTCTTATCAACCTGATTAGCTAACCCAAATTTGACCTTACTGAAAGCCGATCCTGCTCCACCCATTGCCACCCTAAGCCCATGCCATATTGATGATACTGAAAGATTCCATGACTGACTATTCCAACGATGACCAATTTCTATACAGAGCCTGGTGGACTCACGGTAGAAAATGGCTTCCAATAAAACATGGCAAAAAGAATACCTGGACAAGGAAAGTGGCCACATTCTTTCGCTGGTCACCTTGAAGTTGAATGACCTGCAAACCACAATGCAGTTAAGGATGAAACAGAAGTAATAACACACGCACCAGAAATTTATCCAAAATGCCTGATTTGTCACAGCATCTAAAATACATGTGAAACTGTACCTGGCCCAGCTCTGGGTCCTGGACAACAGTACCATTGCAGCAGAACTCCTTCTTGAGATCCTTTAAGATCTTGTTATAGCTAAATTCCTTTTTCAATCCTTGTACCGTAGTCAGACTCTTCCTGCCATTGCGCTGTTGTATGCGCACATGCACATACTCTTTTGAGCCAGCACCAGAGTCCCCAGCATTTGCCTCAGCAAACGGATCTGTGCCAAAGAAACCAGGACATGAAAAAATTCAGTGAAGACTACAGCATGCATAAATGTTTTGTTATAGAAAGATTTTGAATGCATACAAGCACTCAAACATAGTTGCACATGAAGTCCAGAACAGAAACTTATAAACATACCGTAAGCAGTTGGGATCTGGACGTCAAGATCAGACATGAACACTTGGCTGTTGAAAATCAAAGGAGATCAAACGAAGAGAGCTCTGCTTTCTGTTAAAAAGCTACGCTCAAGCTGAAAACCACAAGATATGAATTTTGTTAAATTTCAGTGGACAATTAAGAAAGATGTAATTCATAACAATCCAAAAACCGACATATCATTTGTTCAGCTACTCTACCAAAAGCAAACGAAGCTACCTCATTGGATTGATGAAGTATAAAATCAGCATGAGGGTTTCTCGTCAAAGTGGCATCTATTATGATTATTACCAAAATATTGACGAATACAAATTATCGTAATATCTGCCATTTCTTAAATAACTTAAGAGCATTCAACTCCTGTCTCTGCTACGAAAACAACAGGTGCATTAAAAATAATATATAAACATATATACAAATACGAGTTTATGTGTACACACACATCCTCAGTTACATTGTCATTCAAATTACTATATGTTCTTCATATATCTTCTAAAATACACTGAACAGTCTCCATATTTTCTCTGGAAGGGCACAATGAAATATGAAGCATAAAATAAAAATGGATCATACATCCAGAATCAACAGCATGGCTCCATGATAACTGACACTGGGACTAAACAAATGCAAAACCATACCTGTACCAATGACACAAAGAGAAGAAAATAATCTCTTAGTTTGATCACTCAAAAGGGTCAAAAATGTATTGAAGTTTATCATGTTAAAGAACCGTATAATCCACTGCACTATTTAGCAGCCTAACCTAGAAGATGTAACATCTAATCAAAATTCATTCATCGGGAATGATGCATCAGAATTGGTGAAGGACAACCAACCCTTTTTCCTAATCTGAAGGGTTAAGCTCCTTGCATTGTGCTAGACCAAGTTTAGATCTTGTCACGCAATTGACTGTGATTGAACAGACAAGACTCAACCAGATTAATTATTAAAGACATTAACACTTTCATTTCCAGTCGCAGGTATGAACTGGCCCCCCATCAACTTTTGACCTCCACAACCTTATCACATCTTGTGTATCATGTTAAATTATGTCCCACCATGAGCTTCACACTAATACCCATCTATCTAAATTTTGATGAAAGTTGATTCCACTAGATCCGATTAACACCATTAATTATCATAGATATTAGACCAACACATATTGCAAGACAGGCCTCATCTTCCCTTTGCACCCGTCTCGAAGAAAAAAAAGCAGGTACGGCCAGATGCAAACAACCCTCTCGAATAAAAAGTAGGTGTATAGCACAGGATTTCTACTGCCCAGAACGCCCTAAAAAGGAACAAAGCCCAGCATACACTTCCAGAAGATGAAAGAAAACCACCATCAAACCGGATATTAAGCCAGGCTCTTTACTTGTTCAATCAAACAACAATTATTGTTCTCCCTGATGATTTAGAACGCAAACCGATCAAGCTATGATGGAGAATTAATAAGACGGGACATAATTTTAAAAGAAAAACAAAACAAAACCAATCAATTTCTCAATATAAACCAAAAAAGAAAAAAAAAACCGTTTTCTTTTCAAGAAAGTCCTGCAAGAACATGGACACAGCAGAAAAAAACTGAGGGAAAGAAAAAGGAGAGATCTTGATAAACCAGGAAAAGTTTTACAAAAGCCCCGCCTATGCTAAGAAAATAGTTGACTTTCCAAGCGAAGGCGGCTTAGTTGCTGTTGGTTGCGCCACATAAAAAAACCCCAACTTTTAAGAACTCCATACCAGGAATCCACACACAGAACATCAAGAACTAGATCTCAGATATCAAAAACCAAGAACAGAACCAAAAGCCAAATAATTAACCTAAATGATCGAGAACGCCCTCCCTAACCAAAATAAAAAAGACCCACCAGAAAACACTTCGATCATCCACAAACGAGGAGAAAAAGAACAAAAAGGAAAAACGGAAAACAAACACAAGAGCTAATACATGGAAGATGGACCTTTCTTACCTCGGTGGAGCAGAAGATCCGACCTCGCGTAGATGAGATCGAACTCGAACCCTAAATAGCTCGCACGCCCGAAAGATTTCGAACAGAAGAGGAAGAGGGAAGGCGACGAGAGCCAAAGAAATCCCCAGACTATCTCCCCCTTAAGAGCTCTTCCGTTCAACGTTGGTTCCCTATTTATAGAGACGGGAAATTAGGTAAAATTACTTAATTCGCTGGGTTTCCTTTTTCTCTCTCTTTCTAACCACAAAGTTTTCATCTTTGGTTAAATTCATGATACCCATCCAAAGTTCTGCATAGAAATTCCTATAGGATAAGACTGATCTACGGCCAATGTTCTCTAAAGATAGGGCGTGGCCAATCTGAATGTAAGCGCACACGAATACGTATGCGGACGACAGGGGAGGATTAGCGCGTTCTTTTTCTTCGGGAATGATCTTTTAGACGCTGTCGGTTACTTGACTTCCGATGGCGGTGCGTGGAGAGGAGCGGACGGCTGTGATTCTTGGGGGACTGCTTTCACATGCGGAAGGTGAGGCGGTTTCGTGGATGCATCACGTGTACGAATCATATTCGCGGGGCCCACGGCTTGGCGTTGGAGCGACGCTGTTTCCGGATCGAGTAGGGCGGCGTCCACGTTGGAATGCGGATCAAATGGACGGTCCATAACACACAACAGCCAAAAAATATAGACACGAGTCAGCTACGCATTTCCAGTCGGATTCGGTGTTCACGTCAAGACAGAGATAATATTATTCCTCCCGTTAGATTCTCACAATTTTGAATTAGAGCTATTCATATCATACATGCTTTTTCCTACGATTAGAAGGAGACATTAAAGATAATGAAATGCAGATGAATCTTAAATCTTTAAATCTCACATATAAATGAAGATGGTTTCCATTGCCGCTATCGATCCAATCTAGACACCAACTTGGTGGTGGTTATTGTAGATCGTAACCCATTTGGAAGAGTGTGTTCCACAAGAAACTCTCTGATATCTAAGTCAGACACAACTCTTAAAGAACAAGAGAAGATCCGAGAAGGGCAGAATAGCAGCACAAAAGAGTCAAAAAAAAAAAAAACTTAGAACTTACCTGGAAGGCTCGCAATATATAGGTCGAGGCCAAAATTCATCATCGAGTAATTTGGAGGCTATATGCTGGTTAATAAGGGAACAAACCACTTATCTCGCTTGTAGATCTCTCCTGCAATTTTCGGTAACGGGATTTGCTCGAGGACCGTATTTGTTAGAAAAGAGGTAGGGATATGGACGAGTTACTACTAGCACGCCTTTTGGATGGGCCGTGTAGTAAATTTTGAATGGTCAGCTTGCAGATAGGTGGCAAGCTTTTATTGGCCGATTCGTCTTGCCAGCATAGAACAGTTCAAAGTGTAGCAGTTTCTAGTATAAAAATTTCATGCCCTAAAATTTTCATATATTATGATAACAATGTTATTGTAGGTACTGAATATACTATTTTCAACAAATTGCATCTGCCACCAAATGCCCATACAAAAAAGGAAATATAATGTAGGTTAGTTCAATCGTCCAGTTTTTCTCCTTATTTAATATTTTTATTGTTCTTTACTCAAAAAAAGATAAATGTTTGATAATCAGTATTTAGTTATCGTAACTTAGCTTGTCCAATTTTTCAGACTTTCTAATCTACTGAAATGTCCTGACTAGATATTTTACATCGCTTCTGCATTCTCAATCAAGACACTTGTTACAAGCTTTTGTGAAGTTCAAGGAAGCAGCACTTATACGACTTGATATAATATTATAGAGTGAATGATGGGGACATCAGAGCCCTTCATCCAGATAATCCTGAGCCCCCGGATTGAGTCAGACCCGTTTATTTGCATATTTATTTTATTATTTTATTTCTGGGCTTATTTGCATTCTAGGGTTTATTTGTGGTTTAATTTATTTCTGGGCTTATTTGCATTTTAGGGCTTATTTGTGGTTTATTTGTGTTATTTGTGGGTTTATTAGGATTTATTTCTGTGTAAGGGGGTTTATGCAAATTGTGTATTTGGGCCCTATATATAGGGAACTATTTTCATGATTAGGGTTTAATAAAGTGATTTGGAATTTCTTTCCCCCTACGTTCTTTCTTCTCTTTTTCTCCTCTCCTCCTCTATTCTTCCTGCGTCTCTACAACCTCTTCTTCCTTCTCTTTCTCTTGTTCTTCCTTCTTCTCCTCTTTCCCCGCACTGGTGCTGCATCAACTTGGTATCAGAGCAAGGCTGGTTTTGCCCCTTGCTGCCAAAGCCCCGATCCAACAACAGCCTTCCTTTCCCATTGGTTCTCACGGTGCTTTAAGGAGAACAGGGCCTTTCCCTCTGTCAGTCTGCTCAAAAAAAAAAAAAAAAAGAAGGGGATCTTTCGATCTCTCGGTTCTCACACAAGGAACAGGGGGAAAATCCCTTCGCCAGGTCCACCCCACCCGTCGTCACACCCGTGGCCACCGCCGCCGCCAGTCGCCGCCAGCAGCGCCGAGCCACCGTCGGACATTCTCGCCGCCGCCGCTGCCCAGTGAAGGCCCGAGCCCGCCATCGGAGGAGCCATATCCCACCACCCGTCGCTCCCACGGCCGCCTTCACCGCGCGCACAACGCCAGCAGTGCCACCAGCTCGCCCGCGCCGCCCACAGCCGACCCGTGGCAAACCCGGGAACGCCAGCCATCCACCGCTGCAGGTCACGGAGCCGCGGCCGTGACTGCCGATGCGTCACCGGAAGCGCCGCCGGCCGAAGCCCGTGACCGGCCCCGCCCGCCGCCATAGGTCCCAGAGACCCGGCCACCGCCATCGCCGTGAAGATCGGAGCCTTCTCCCGAAACCATCGGGAGGTTGAAGAAAACGAACCTAACGGGTAAGATCCAAACCCGTTACCCGTTTCTCTGCTAGCCCGGATCCATTCCAAAAAAAAAAAATACACGTGCCTTGCACGTGAGGAACTAACGGGTTATCGGAGCGGTTCACGCCCGACAACCCGAATCCGACCGGATCCAAGGTTTTAACAACACACGTGATCTCACGTGTCTAAAAAAAAATGAAAAAAAAAGAAAAAAAAAGGAAAAAAAAATTACCTCTGTAACTGTTCATCTTCAACCTCCGCCTACGCTGTGAACCGCGCCGCCGTCGTTGCCGAGTCGCGTCATCACCAAGCCGCAGCTGCCCAATCGCCGCCCACCCGATGAGCAGCGCCGCCGCACCGGCCAGTCGTCCCCGCTGCCCCTCCGTCGCCGCAGCGCCGCCAAGCCGTGCGCCTCCTTCTCCGTGGCCGACCGCAGTGCCGCTCCACCGCTTTAGCGTCGCCTCCGCTGGGCCCTCCGCCGAGCTTTCCCTCCGAACGCCGCCTTCCCCAAGCAGACCGCCCGCAGCGCTTCTTCGTGCCCTCCGAGCACGCCGCCATCGAACCACCGAGCCGCCCCACCTCTGTGCTTCTTTCTCGGCGCCGAGATCCATCCCCCTGCCTCTGCTCCGCTGCCTCGCCGCTTCTCGCCGCTTCTGCTCTCGCCCCAACCCGCGTCCGGCTCCCTTTGTCCCTCTCCTCCCCCACTTCCGCCGCCCCCGCCCCGTTCCCCTTTCCCCTCCCTTCTTCTCCGATCAAAACCCCTCTTCCCTTCAAACTCCCACGGGTCGACTCCACGGGGGTTTCATCAGGCCCCACACCCACACACTCGCCCGCCCCTTCCTCAACCTTCGGGCCAACAAGTGTCAGGTCCGCGCCACCACCGTAAGCATTATCCACCCCACCCCCCCACCCCCCTTCATCAGGCCATCACAAAAAAGTATTCGGCCCATTCCTCCCCATCAGACCCAGCCTGAAAACCTCCCTTTTCTTCGCAATCGGGCCACTGTCGCCAGGCACGCCACTCCTTTTCAGAGCCGCTGAGTATAGGCCTACTAGTTAGAATTATTCAAGTCTGCAAATTGCTGAAGTCAAATTCGGTCCGCCAATTGAAGAGCCTACCAGCTGCATTCGTGCCCCTGATCGTCGCCCCAGTCCACAAGCACACGATTTTGGTCGACTACTTCACGACAGGTGATAGGTTTCTACTTTTTCTGGCTTGTTCATTTAATTATGTTCTAGTTCTCTTGCATGATAGCCATATTCTTAAAAATTTATATTGTTGTCAAAATTCAGAACATTAAACCTTTCACTTCCGAACCCGTCCTATTACCCTTTAAATCTTAACATTAAATTAGCACACCCTAGTAACAGGACGTTTCTCAACATTATTCGATCAGATTACTTTAGGATCAGAACAACTGTACTACTTGATTGCAATCTAATTTCTTAAATTGAATAATCTTAATCCTTAATTCTGAATAACCGAAGTAAAAAATCAACAACATTTAAACTTTAAGTTATTCTTGTGAAAATTTGCTGATCTCTGCAATCATAATAGATTGCATTAGTATGTTGTCCTGCATCAAATTTGATCTTGCATCATATTTATTAGGGTTTCATTAGTGACACTGCATTTCACATCATCACCCAGTGTCATCATTGCATGCCAACCTGTAGTGATATGGAGTACTATCTCAATCAACCTAAAACCCCTGTAGCTACCATGAATTCCGACATTTTGAGGTCTCTCTTAGAACAGATCGTTGCCATGCGGGCTGGATACAAGGAATTCAAACAAGAGATCCGTGAGCTCGTGCAAAATTCTAGGACCCCTAAATCGCCAACCCCTGTTACAGCCCAACCTAAAATCGGTTTGGTCGCACCACCTGTAGTCCTTCCCCACTCTCCTAGGCACCAAACCCAATACTCTAGGTGTCAACAATTCGGCCATATAGCGCCCCAATATTCCACTAAGACCTACCCGATTACTGAACCAGAAGTTAGGAACCAAGAGGCCGAATATGTCGAAGAAGTCTATGAACCAAATATAGAAGACTATGAAGAAAACTTTGAAGACGAACCTACAGAATTAGACCTTGTCCAAAATGATTTCTGTTGCTGGAAATTGGACCCGGGGGCCGCCGCGAAGCCGGGGAAGGAGGAGCTCCGCTGCTGCAGGGGGCGGACGGCGGTGCGCCGGCCGGCTGCGTCCTCCGCTGCGGGGGGGTGTGCAAGTCCTGCAAGAAAAACCGGTGGCCGGGCTCCCCGGCGCCGGCCCTCCGATGCCTAAGTCAGAGGGGGCAAGTATATGGAGAGAGCAGGGAAGAGAGTATATGAAGAAGACAGCAAGAACATTTGGATAAGATAAAGAAGACGAAGAGGATGATGTCCTCAATTGTGTCTGTGCTTCCCGGCGGGTTCAGTCCCGGGGATCTGTTTCCATTTTTTTGTTGTCCTCTCTTGGTTCTCCCAGATTCCCTTTTATAGGAGGGGATTACGTTACCTGGGAGGTAACCGGGGGATTTGTCCCTGTCTGTGATAATTGGGCACGATTTGGCCCATTTATGGCATAGTGGAGAACGGGGCCGAATCAGACCGGAACCAGGGAGTTGTCACGGTCGATCGGACCTGTTGGAGTGGTTGAACCGCCGGCCGTAGCGGGCCTGGGGTCTGTGGATGGTAAGTGCATTTATTACCGAATGAACCGGCGGTCAGGTAGAGCCATGCGCTCTGATGGTTCAGTGATCCGGAGATCGTCTTGGGCCGTGTTCATTAAATGCCTGAGTGCATCGGAGACTTGAGGGAGTCTCATGCATTAATGGCAGGTCGTGCCGAACGCCTGCGGAGATCTTATGCCTTGATGGCTTGGAGATGGTGGCAGGTCGCAAGCCGTAGGAGTTGTCAAGTCCCTTGGACTTTAGACGGAGGTCGAACATTTGGTTAAGGCATCGGCTCGGCAAGGGTGCCGAGCCGAGCTGGTCGCCCAATGGGGCGCCCTGTGGCGGGGCTGCTTTGAGCACTCCTGGTCGGCGCCCTTTAGGCGAGCACCTTCTAGCAGAGCGCCTCGGCGCCGTCTTTGGTCGGCACTTTCTAACCGAGCAGCTTATTTTGGTTGGGCACCTCTTGGCGCGCACTCTGGTCGGCGCCTTCTAGTCAAGCGCCTTCTTGGTCGGCATCCTTTGGCCGAGCAGCTTTCTGGTCGGCGATCTTTGGCCGAGCAGCTCTCCGTTCGGCACTCTTTGGCCGAGCAACTTTCCGGCTGGCGCTCTTCGGCCGAGCGCCTCCGTGAATGTATGGCTTGGGGTTCTTTCCCCAACACTACCCCCCGATTTCCGAGCTCCAGTTGGCCATCAGCTGGAGCGCGGGAAGTAGCTTTAATTGGGTTATTACGAATTCCGAAAATTTCGATTTACTGCGCGTTTTGAGTTATCGAACGCTTCGAGGTGCCTTTAATAGGCGGCGTCTCTTCTTTTCCGAAGAGCCTCATTATTGGGACACCTTTTGCGAAGCGTCCTCGCGTCGTGGGCTCATGATGGGGCCGCACGATCTTCGATTGCGGATGCCTTTCCGCGCGATCCGATGGGGCGCTTTAGTGTCCGAAGCGCTAGCCCTAATTAAATGCATCGTTCTGTCTTTTGGATCGACACGCGTCGCCATCTAAACAGGACACAGCGTTTTTCTCGCTAATCTGGGCCGTTGGGGAGGTCTATTTAAACTCTCCCTGGCTCCTTGTCCTCTTTCTATTGCCTTCTGCTTCCAGCTTTCCTTCCAGTCTTCCTCAGACCGAAGTTCCTTCTCTCCGGCGTTTCCCTCAGGTCCCTCTTCTTTTTGATTTCTCTCTCTTGCAATGGGTTCTTTGCCTAGCGAAGTAGTGTCCACCATGAGTGCCCTGGAGGTCGAGATGACCGAAGAGTGGTTTTTCCCTCTTCACGAGTTCCGTTTGGAACCCGCCAGGTGAAGGGATCGGGTAACCGATCCTCCGGTAGGCCGGATCGGAGTGCACTCGGAGTCACTCTGGGCCGGCCTCCGATTCCCTCTCCACAGCTTTGTGAATGAGTTGCTGGCGGTATGCCAGTTGGTTCCGGCGCAACTCACCCCAAACGCTTGGAGGACAGTGATGGGTTTCCTGTCACTGTGTTTACTGCAGGGGATTCCTACCTCTGTCAACGTCTTCCGGCGACTTTTTATTTTTAAGTCGAACCCGGGAGACGGGGAGTGGCTCTACATCGCCCTTCGGGCGGGTCGGCCACTCTTTCAAGGTGCTCCTTCGTCCATTCATGGCTGGAAGGAGAAATTCTTCTTCCTTGGTTCTGCACAGTCCTGGGGGTTTGACCCCAGGTGGAGGCCGGCCCAGCTTAAATCCATCAACAGGCTCCCCCAGCTTTCTCCGCGTGAGCAGGAGATCTTTGACACCATCCGCAGCCTTGGGGACGGGATTTGCTGAATGGCCTCATTAGCGAGGATGCCCTGGTGAACGTGGGCTTGAGCTCGGCACGTCCTCAGGGTAAGGATAGTTACAGCAACTTCTTATTTCCTTATTGTTCTAATGTTCTAATTTTGCTTATATTTGCAGACATCGCAAAAATGGTGACCAAGAGCGAAGTCCTTTACGCCCGCTTCCAGAAGAGGGCAGCTGAGCTCTCGGGGGAGCCTGCGGAGCCGAGGAAGAAGCAGAAGGTCTCGGCAACCTCGACTCCCTCGGCGGCAGTGGTGGCCGAGGCGGGCTCTTCCCGCCCTACACATCCCGAGGCGGGGCCTTCTCGCCCCGCTATCTCCGGGGCGGGGCCTTCTCAGCCCGCGCGCCCTGAGGCTGATCGAAGAGAGGGCGCGGGCTCCAGAACCCCGATGGCGCCCTCATGCCCGGCGCCCTTGATGCAAGTCCCTGGTCGGCAGGACGCTCCAGTTGCCGACCAGGGGAGGAGTTCAGCGGGTCCCGTGCTTGCACGCCCCGCTGTAGTTGTGCGGCGGTTAGACCAGCCGCTCGCCCGACCCCAGCCCCTTAGCTCCCAGCCGGGGAGCGGTCAAGGAGCCTCGGGGTCGGCTCCACCTAGGCCAGATGGCGCTGGCCTCCCGGGCCCTTTGAGCTCGGAAGAACGGGTGCCCTTTGCACCCACCTGGTCGATGTTCGAGGGCGATTCGGCCCTCGAAAACCCGCGAGTGGCGCGCGAAGTTTTTCGGCTCGCGCTGCTCCCGGCCGACCGGGCCATAATGCAGTCCATGAGCTACAACGCTTTTATGGACGCTACGCGCTGCAACTCCGTCCGGGTAAACAAAACTTTTCGCCTGAGTAATCTGTATTGTTTTTCTACTAGCGGCGTCTTATGTTTTCCTTTTCGTCTTCTTTACAGTATTTGCACGAGACGGAGATGCTGATGCACCTAGTTCAAGAATACCGGGAGAAAGCCCGGAGGTGCCAGCGCGGCTATGAGGAGGCCCAGAGAAGGTACATGGCCGCCGAGGCGAAGTACCAAGCCTCCGAAGAGAAGTACCAGGCCTCTGAGGCCGAACAACGGGTGCTCCAAGAGAAGGTCGGAGCATCCAATGAAAGGATTCGAGCTCTGACCGCCGAGCTCGATGAAGAGAAGGGCGCGCACGCATTGGCAAGGTCCGAGCTGCGCGCCGCGGAGGCTCGATTGGCTAAGGCCGAGCAGGCGTTGGCCTCCCGCGAGCAGGAGGTGGGAAATGCCCGCCTCCGACATTCGGAGCTTGAGCAGGAGCTGAGGGGCCTCGAGCGGAGAGCCGCTTACCACGAGGCCCGGGAGATAGAGGCCCGGGAGAACGCCCAAAACGCAGTGAAGCTCTTCCGTGAGTCGGAAGAGTTTCACGAACTCATGGCTGAGGAGGGCGTGAACGGGCTGATCCAAGGCTTCCGGGATTTCCGCAATCAGTTGCGGTGGCTTCTCCCAGATTTTGATGTTAACCTGCTCCAGCCGGGAGCAGGGAGGGCGGAGGCAGAAGCAGAGACCCCGGAGGCGGAGGCAGAAACTTCGGGGGCCGAGGCGGCCGCAGCTATCCCCGAAGTGACCGAGGTCGCCCCCGAGGCTACTCCTATTGCCGCCGAGGCCATCGAAGAGGTCCCGGCAGCCGAGCCAACCACTCCTAGTACTGCCGAGGCCGAGGTGGTCGAGCTTGAGCCTCCAATGTAATTTTTGTTATTTCTTGTAAAATCGGGATGGCTTCCCATACTTGTAAGGGCCAAACCCGGATTTTGTACTTAGCCTACGGGCCTTTTTGAAATGAATATTCATTTCTTTTTTTGAAAACTCTCTGTCGTAGCCTAAGTTTTTCTGCTCGGATCCGTTTTAGGTTCCGAGGATATGGGCTCTAGGGCCTCAGCTTTTCCCGCCACAGGGTTTTGAGTTAGAGTTTGGCTTGCCGAGCTCCATTGCTCGGTTCTTCGACTAATGGTATAGCAACGCTTGTGCTTATACCAAGGGTTTGGGCTCGGAACGTTTTTCCGAGCCTAGTCCAGAATTCGACTAAGCCCTAGGGCGGTCGTTAGGACTTGGGACTTCTTAATGCGGCGAATTTCGAATCCGAGCCTCGGGTTGCCGGGGCGAACCGGATTCTTTTCTTACAAATGGACTGCATACCCGTCAGCCCGTGACGGGGATTCACCGGACTTGCAACAATGTGTCGGTGTCATGAGCACTTCTTCGCCGAGGCGATCGAAGACGCTCCTCTGTTCGGTGTCCGCTTTTTGAGGACATCGGCAGAGAAATCCAATAATAGGTAATGTAATGTAAAGACATTTAATAAATAGGTTCCTTGTACCGTGTGCGTCCTGGCGCCGAGGCGACTGAAGACGCTTCTCTGCTCGGACTCCGTTCTTGGAGGGCGTCGACAGAGAAATCCAATAATAGGTAATTTAAAAACATTAAATAAGTGGGTACCTTGTACCGTATGCGTCCTTGCGCCGAGGCGACTGAAGACGCTTCTCTGCTCGGACTCCGTTCTTGGAGGGCGTCGACAGAGAAATCCAACAATAGGTAATGTAAAGACATTAAATAAATAGGTACCTTGTACCGTGTGCGTCCTGGCGCCGAGGCGACTGAAGACGCTTCTCTGCTCGGACTCCGTTCTTGGAGGGCGTCGACAGAAAAATCCAATAATAGGTAATGTAAAAACATTAAATAAGTGGTACCTTGTACCGTATGCGTCCTTGCGCCGAGGCGACTGAAGACGCTTCTCTGCTCGGACTCCGTTCTTGGAGGGCGTCGACAGAGAAATCCAACAATAGGTAATGTAAAGACATTAAATAAATAGGTACCTTGTACCGTGTGCGTCCTGGCGCCGAGGCGACTGAAGACGCTTTCCTGCTCGGACTCCGTTCTTGGAGGGCGTCGACAGGGAAATCCAATAATAGGTAATGTAAAAACATTAAATAAGTGGGTACCTTGTACTGTATGCGTCCTTGCGCCGAGGCGACTGAAGACGCTTCTCTGCTCGAACTCCGTTCTTGGAGGGCGTCGACAGAGAAATCCAACAATAGGTAATGTAAAGACATTAAATAAATAGGTACCTTGTACCGTGTGCGTCCTGGCGCCGAGGCGACTGAAGACGCTTCTCTGCTCGGACTCCGTTCTTGGAGGGCGTCGACAGAGAAATCCAATAATAGGTAATGTAAAGACATTAAATAAATAGGTACCTTGTATCGTGTGCGTCCTGGCGCCGAGGCGACTGAAGACGCTTCCCCTGCTCGGACTCCGTTCTTGGAGGGCGTCGACAGAGAAATCCAATAATAGGTAATGTAAAGACATTAAATAAATAGGTACCTTGTACCGTGTGCGTCCTGGCGCCGAGGCGACTGAAGACGCTTCCCTGCTCGGACTCCGTTCTTGGAGGGCGTCGACAGGGAAATCCAATAATAGGTAATGTAAAAACATTAAATAAATGGGTACCTTGTACCGTATGCGTCCTTGCGCCGAGGCGACTGAAGACGCTTCTCTGCTCGGACTCCGTTCTTGGAGGGCGTCGACAGAGATCCATCGATGAAGGAACGAGCCGAGCTCGTTGGTTGAAGCTGGTAAAAAATGAGCCGAGCTCATTTGGCCAATAAAGACAACATCCCAACGTATCGGGGCATCCCGATGAACCGGGGCATCTCGACGTCTCGAGGCATCCCGGCCGAGGTCGGGGTAGGAGCACGAGCCGAGCTCGTCCGGTCAGAGGACCGCTATTCAACAATCGATGGAGCACGAGCCGAGCTCGTCCGGTCAGAGAGGACCGCTACTCAATAAATGGAGCACGAGCCGAGCTCGTCCGGTCAGAGGACCGCTACTCAATAATCGATGGGGCACGAGCCGAGCTCGTCCGGTCAGAGGACCGCTACTCAATAATCGATGGAGCACGAGCCGAGCTCGTCCGATCAGAGAGGACCGCTACTCAATAATCGATGGAGCACGAGCCGAGCTCGTCCGGTCAGAGGACCGCTACTCAATAATCGATGGAGCACGAGCCGAGCTCGTCCGGTCAGAGAGGACCGCTACTCAATAGTCGATGGGGCACGAGCCGAGCTCGTCCGGTCAGAGAGGACCGCTACTCAATAATTGATGGAGCACGAGCCGAGCTCGTCCGGTCAGAGAGGACCGCTACTCAATAGTCGATGGAGCACGAGCCGAGCTCGTCCGGTCAGAGAGGACCGCTACTCAATAATCGATGGAGCACGAGCCGAGCTCGTCCGGTCAGAGGACCGCTACTCAATAATCGATGGAGCACGAGCCCGAGCTCGTCCGGTCAGAGAGGACCGCTACTCAATAGTCGATGGGGCACGAGCCGAGCTCGTCTGGTCAGAGAGGACCGCTACTCAATAATCGATGGAGCACGAGCCGAGCTCGTCCGGTCAGAGAGGACCGCTACTCAATAGTCGATGGGGCACGAGCCGAGCTCGTCCGTCAGAGAGGACCGCTACTCAATAATCCGATGGAGCACGAGCCGAGCTCGTCCGGGTCAGAGAGGACCGCTACTCATGTCTCGACGCCTCGAGCTTCCCGGTAACCGGGGCATCCCGACGTCTCGGGGCATCCTGACCGTGGCCAGGATAGGAGAACGAGCCGAGCTCGTTGATGGAGAGCGCACCATAAACTCATGCACATCTTCAGGGAGTCCACGCAGGTACTTCATCATCCCGAGGTATCAGGGCATCCCAACCGTGGTTAGGGAAGAAGAATAAACCTGATGCCATGAGATAATCAAGAAAATTGGTGAGCTCGGAATAAGTTCGCAAAACCATCAGTTTATCGTGAAATGAAATTCATAGAGTGAAATTCATAGAATGAAATTTAATGGTTGAATAATAAGGGACCCCTTAGGGTTCTACTGGTGGTACACGCGGAGATTTTCAGAGCTCCAGCTCCGCGGAATGGGAGTCCCATCTAGAGACTCCAATTGATAAGCTCCGGATCGGCGAATGCGCGTGACTCGGTATGGTCCCTCCCAATTCGGGGCCAGCTTCCCTCGCTCAGTTGGTCGGGAGGTTTCAGCTCTTCTTAGGACAAGGTTCCCTGGTCTGAAAGATTTGACTTTGACCCTGGCGTTGTAGTACTGAGCTGTCTTTTGTTGGTACCTTGCCATACGCACTCGGGGCGACCTCCCTTGTTTCCTCGATCAGGTCGAGGTTGCCTCTGAGCTGCGAAGAGTTGGAGCTAGCATCGTGGTGCTCGACTCTTGGAGAGGGGAGGCCCAATCTCTAGTGGAATGACGGGCCTCCGTCCCATATGTCAGGTTGAAGGGAAGTCTCGCCGGTGGGAACGTGGAACGTAGTCCGGTAAGCCCACAGGACATTGTATAGGTCTTCGACCCATTGTCCTTTGGATTTGTCGAGCCTGGTTTTGAGACCCTGCAAAATAGTACGATTTGTTACCTCGGTTTCTCCGTTTGTCTGAGGATGCGCGACCGAGGTGAAGCGGTGGTCAATGCCAAGCTCGGAGCAGAACTCTCTGAAATGGATGTTGTCGAACTGGCGACCGTTGTCAGAGATAAGGATGCGGGGGAGCCCAAATCTGCAAATGATGGACTTCCAAACGAAATCCCGCATCTTCTGCTCGGTGATCCGGGCGAGGGGCTCAGCTTCCACCCACTTAGTGAAGTAGTCGATGGAGACGACCAGGAACTTCCTTTGCCCGGTGGCCAGAGGAAATGGCCCGAGGATGTCAATTCCCCACTGGGCAAAAGGCCAAGGGGAGCTGATAGAAGTCAAAGGAGCCGAGGGCCGGCGCTGAACATTGGCGTTCCTTTGGCACCGGTCGCATCTTTGGACGAAATCCATAGCATCCTTCTGGAGTGTCGGCCAATAATATCCTTGGCGCAGAATTTTATGGGCCAAGGCTCGTCCTCCCAGATGGTTTCCACAAATTCCTTCGTGGACTTCGCGCAGGGCATAATTAGCTTCCGTTGGACGAAGGCATCTGAGAAGGGGAGAGGTGAAGGATTTCCGATAGAGCTTTCCCTCGTATAGTATGTATCGGGTGGCGAGGCGCTTGATTCGGCGAGCCTCTCGTACATCGGCAGGGAGGGTTTCGTCTTGCAGATAGCTGATGAGTCCATCCATCCAGCTTGGCTCGAGCTCGGTGCAGAGGGTCTGCTCGGGCTCGTCTATGCTGGGCTTTTGGAGATATTCCAGGACTGCCTCTCTGGGAAGCTCGCTCATGCGAGAGGACGCCAGCTTTGATAGCTGGTCGGCCCTGAGATTCTCCGACCTGGCAATATGTTGAATGTGGAAAGAGTCCAAGGTCGAGGCGAGGTCCCGTACCTTCTGGAGATACTTCTGCATGGTCGGGTCTCTGGCTTCGAAGTCGCCCACAATTTGGTTGACGACGAGCTGAGAATCACTGAAGGCCTTCAAGTCCTTCACTCCTAGCTCTTTGGCTAGCTTAAGCCCGGCGACGAGCGCTTCATACTCCGCTATGTTATTGGAAGCAGGAAACTCGAGGCGCAGGGCCTGCTCGGCGACCACCCCCTCCGGGCTGGTGAGAATAAATCCTGCTCCACTACCCCCCGAGTTTGAAGAGCCATCGACATGTAGAGCCCATGGTAAAACTCGGGGTCCGCTCCAGCGGTGGCTCAGGTTCAGGCTTGACCTCATCTGGTATGGTGCACTCGGCCATAAAGTCTGCGAGTGCTTGTGCTTTGATCGCCTGTCTGGGCCGGTACTCAATGTCGAATTCTCCGAGCTCAATGGCCCATTTAGTGATCCGACCCGCACGATCTGATCTTTGCAGGATCTGCTTGATCGGCTGGTCAGTCAGCACAGCCACTGTGTGAGCTTGGAAGTAGGGTCGGAGCCTCCGAGCTGAGATGACCAAAGCATAGGCGGTCTTCTCAAGCTTGGAGTATCGGGTCTCAGCATCCCTTAAGACCCGGCTGGTGTAATACACCGGTTTCTGAAGTTTCCCCTCCTCTCGACCAGGACCGAGCTTACTGCTACAGGGGAGACAGCTAAATACAAGTAGAGGAGCTCACCCTGTTGAGGCTTCGTGAGTAGGGAGGGGAAGCCAGCAGGTGCTTGAGCTCTTCAAAAGATCGCTGGCACTCGTCCGACCACAAAAAGTTCTTCGGCTTCTTGAGGGCTGCAAAGAATGGAAGGCAGTGCTCGGCCGAGCGGGAGATAAACCTCCCGAGGGCTACCACTCGGCTCGTGAGCCGCTGTACCTCCTTGACCGTCCTGGGAGGCGTCATCCTTTGAAGGGCTCGGATCTTCTCTGGATTGGCCTCGATTCCTCGTTGTGTAATGATGAAGCCGAGGAATTTGCCGGAGGTGACCCCGAATGCACATTTAGCTGGGTTGAGCTTCATCTGGTACTTTCGGAGTGTGGAGAATGCTTCATTGAGGTCGGGCTATGTGGTCTTGCGCCGCCTTGCTTTTCACCAGCATGTCATCCACGTAGACCTCCATGTTTCGGCCTATTTGGTCTTTGAAGATCCGGCTGACCAGCCTTTGATAAGTCGCCCCGACATTTTTTAGACCGAATGGCATCACTTTGTAGCAGTAGGTTTCCCCCGTCGGTGATGAAGGCTGTCTTTTCCTCGTCTTCTGGCGCCATGCGGATCTGGTTATATCCGGAAAAGGCGTCCATGAATACCAGGCAGCTCGTGACCCGAGGTGGAGTCCACGAGCTGGTCTATGCTGGGAAGTGGAAAGCTGTCCTTCGGGCAGGCTTTATTCAGGTCGGTGTAGTCCACGCACATACGCCACTTTCCGCTAACTTTTTGACGAGGACCACATTGGCGAGCCATTCCGGGTAGGATATCTCCCGGATGAAGCCGGGCTTCAAGGAGCTTACCGACCTCCTCGGCTGCTGCTCGTTGTCGTTCAGGGGCGGCGCCTCGCTTCTTTTGTCGCACGGGGCTTGCAGGTCGGCTTCACCTGAAGCCGGTGGACCATGACCTCCCGGGTTTATCCCCGGCATGTCTACAGGCGACCAGGCGAAGACATCCATATTGTCCCGTAGGAAGTCGACGAGGCGACTCCTCTCGTTTTCGCCAAGGCCAGAGCCGATCTGCACGGTTAGCTCGGGAAAGTTCTCTCGTAAGGGAACTTGAATTAACAACTCACCAGGCTCTACCCGCTCTTTCTGGGGGTTGACCCGTGCCTCCATAGCTTCAGTTGAGGGCTGGTCAGTCGTTGGGGCGAGCACCTCGGCTGGTCGTCTTGCCTCGTGGGTCGCTAGGGTAGCATCGCCTTGCCACCATTTGGTCCCCTCGGACTTCACCGACTCCCTGGCTGGTGGGGAATCGCCATCAGCAGGTGGTGAGTTGAGACCGCTGCTCGGAGGGTGTTGAGTCCTGGCCTTCCAAGGATGGCGTTGTAAACCGAGGGCAGGCGTATCACAAGGAAGCTCATACCCACGGTACTTTCACGAGGGGCGAGCCCGGCTGTGACCAGAAGGTCGATCTCGCCCTCTACTGGGACTGAATCCCCAGTGAATCCAACTAGCGGAGCATTCATCCTCCGTAGCTGTTCTTTTGTCATCCCCATTTTGCAATAAGCATCAAAATACAAAACATTCGCCGAGCTTCCATTATCAACCAGGATGCGTTTTACATCAAATTTATTTATGATCATGGAGATGACCATGGCATCATCATGGGGAGTTTCGACTCCTTCTAGATCGTCATCTGAGAAGGAGATAGCTTCAGATGTGCGCGGGCGCTTCGAGGAGGCTCCTTCCCCTGAGGCTTCTCCAGCCGAGGTCCCTCCTCGGATAGTGTTTGATGACGCCGGCGATGGGCCTGTTGGCATTGGAACCTTCAGGCTGTGCTGCTCCTTCGGCTGGCTTCTTCCCTTCACGCCGGCCTTGCACAAACCGATCGAGCACCCCTCGGCGAATGAGTGCTTCGATCTCATTTCGGAGCTGATAACACTCCTCGGTATTATGGCCGTGATCCCGGTGAAAACGACAATACTTCTGGAGATCACGCCGGATTCTGGTGTCTGGCTTTGGAGGGGGGAGCCGGATGCAATCCCGATTCTTAATCTCCATGAGGATTTCAGCCCGAGGAGCATTGAGGGGAGTATACTTTTCATACCTCCCTTCAGGTGCACGGGCCTGCAGTGGGAACCTCGGGCGGAGTGACCTCTGCTGCGGCGGTCCTCTCAACCGGGGTGGACTCTTCGGGCGGGGGCGGATTCTTAGCTCGTCGTGGAGACGGGCTTCTGGGTCGGCCGCGTTCCTCGCGGCGCTCTTCTTGGGGTTCTGCTCGGTCCCGCCCCGCCTGACGGCCACGGCTTCCTCAGCCTTGGCATACTTCCGGGCCCGAGCGAACATTTCTGTAAGGTCCGCTGGGAAATTCTTCTCAATCGAGAAGAGGAATCTGGTAGGACCGGGCTCCAGTCTTCAGCGCCGACATGGCGATTGACTGGTCAAGCTCCCGGACTTCCCATGTTGCGGCAGTGAACCGGTCCAGATATTCCCTTAAGGACTCTCCCTCCTTTTGTTTGATGTCGAGGAGGGGAGTCGGATGTCCGCCGCTGGGGCTGGCTAGCGGCGAAGTTGCCGGGCAAACTGTCTGCCGAGCTGCTCAAAGGAGGAGACAGTACTTGGCTTCAGCCCGGTGAACCAAAGCCGGGCTGGTCCTCGGAGTGTCGCCGGGAAAGCCTTTGCACATCATGGCTTCCGAGGCCTCCTTGTAGGGCCATTAAGACCCCGGTAACTCTCCCAGGTGGTCAAAGGGAATCAGCCTTGCCGTTGTAAAGGCTCCACCTGGGGCATCTTGAACCGGAGGGGAACCGGTTCATTCTTCAATCTCCTGGGAGAAGGGCGACTGTCCGTATTGAACTCGAAGTCGCCGTTACGTCCCGATTTTCTCCCCGTGGAGTGCCTGGATTTTGGCGCTCACAGCTTTTCGACCTTCTTGTCGAGTTCATCATTCTGGAGGATCGCCGTACACGCGGATTCCTCCGGGTGCAGGTTTGCCCTGGAACCGACTCAGCTTCTGAAGGCTGTGGCCAGCCTCCGTGATCTCTGACTGGGGTGCTCTCATCCAGAGGGAGGCCTGGACTTGAGAGTCCTGACCTCGAAGAGGAAGCCCGCTTGTAGGGGGCTCCGGTTGAAGCTGGAGCCGAGGGGAGGCCGGTGCTGCTGGGATGCCCCTGGGTTGCAAGCTTTGGACGGCAGTAGCCAACGCCTGCACTTGCTGCACCAGGGCATCGAATTGTTCCGGTTGAACTTGAGGTGCTGGCTCAACCGGGGGTGGTGAGTTCCGAACGGAACATTCTGGGCTTGGTGGAGGGACGTCGAGAGGCGTTGGAAGCCCCTTTGCTTCTTAGCTTCATGGTAGCGAACTCGGGCCCTTCCTCTAGCGCCAACTGTGCTGGAAATTGGAACCCGGGGGCCCGCCACGAAGCCGGGAAAGGAGGAGCTCCGCTGCTGCAGGGGGCGGACGGCGCGTGCGCCGGCCGGCTGCGTCCTCCGCTGCGGGGGGGTGTGCAAGTCCTGCAAGGAAAATCGGTGGCCGGGCTCCCCGGCGCCGGCCCTCCGATGCCTAAGTCAGAGGGGGCAAGTATATGGAGAGAGCAGGGAAGAGAGTATATGGAGAAGACAGCAAGAACATTTGGATAAGATAAAGAAGACGAAGTGGATGATGTCCTCAATTGTGTCTGTGCTTCCCGGCGGGTTCAGTCCCGGGGATCTGTTTCCATTTTTTTGTTGTCCTCTCTTGGTTCTCCCAGGTTCCTTTTATAGGAGGGGATTACGTTACCTGGGAGGTAACCGGGGGATTTGTCCCTGTCTGTGATAATTGGGCCACGATTTGGCCCCATTTATGGCATAGTGGAGAACGGGCCGAATCAGACCGGAACCAGGGAGTTGTCACGGTCGATCGGACCTGTTGGAGTGGTTTGAACCGCCGGCCGTAACAGGCCTGGGGTCTGTGGATGGTAAGTGCATTTATTACCGAATGAACCGGGCGGTCAGTAGAGCCATGCGCTCTGATGGTTCAGTGATCCGGGAGATCGTCTTGGGCCCGTGTTCATTAAATGCCTGAGTGCATCGGAGACTGAGGGAGTCTCATGCATTAATGGCAGGGTTCGTGCCGAACGCCTGCGGAGATCTTATGCCTTGATGGCTTGGAGATGGTGGCAGGTCGACAAGCCGTAGGAGTTGTCAAGGTCCCTTGGACTTTAGGCGGAGGTTGAACATTTGGTTAAGGCATCGGCTCGGCAGGGTGCCGAGCCGAGCTGGTCGCCCAATGGGGCGCCTGTGCGGGGCTGCTTTTGAGCACTCCTGGTCGGCGCCCTTTAGGCGAGCACCCTTCTAGCAGAGCGCCTCGGCGCTGTCTTTGGTCGGCACTTTCTAACCGAGCAGCTTATTTTGGTGGGCACCTCTTGGCGCGCACTCTGGTCGGCGCCCTCTAGTCGAGCGCCTTCCTGGTCGGCATCCTTTGGCCGAGCAGCTTTCTGGTCGGCGATCTTTGGCCGAGCAGCTCTCCGTCGGCACTCTTTGGCCGAGCAACTTTCCGGCTGGCGCTCTTCGGCCGAGCGCCTCCGTGAATGTATGGCTTGGGGTTCTTCCCCCAACAATTTCCAAAGGGAGACTATTGATCTAAGTACAACCAAGCCACTTCACATCACTACTGTGGAAGAGGTAGTGACAGATATTGAGAGCAAGTCACCTGAATTGCACTTGTAGCTAAAGATACCCATGGGAGTCCAACCTTGAACATTCCCCAGTAGTAGTTTCTCTTCTAGAGGAGTTTCATGATGCACTCCCTGATGATCTTCCGATGCACTTTCTCCAATGCGTGATATCCAACACGCAATCGATCTAGTTTCCGGAGCATCTCTGTCCAACCTTCCACATCATAGGCTCAGACCGAATGCATATGCTAGGACCTGGAATTTAATGTTACCGACAGTTGAGTTTGCATGTAATAGTTCGGTTAGCAAGTCCATAGGTATGAGTCCATTCGAATTGGTGCATGATTACAAACCTAGGCAACCCATAGACCTGTTTTTCATGTCTTATCAGTATAGAGTCTTTGAGTCTGCACAATCAATTGCATCACATCCACATTCATTGCATCAAGAAATCAGCAATTGTAGTCACTTTAATAACTTAAAATATAAATTCCTTGCTGATTTACATAGACGTTATAAAGAGTTAAGTAAAAAAAGATTACATCATGATAAGAATTAGGCTTGAACGATTTTCTTTAGATACGTTTAAGAAATTGCAAACTTGTAGTGCAGAACCGTTCAAAATCTTAAAGAAAATCAGTTCGAATGCATATGTTGTGGATCTTCCTGATTACTATGGGATTAGTGACATTTAATTGAAGATTTGGTCCCATACAAAAAGATAATATTCATGCCTTCTGACCCCTTTATTGATGTACCTGCCCATGTTGGACACCCTGACCTATTACTGCTGTTAAGCCACCACTTCCCAAAGTTTATGCACGCAGAGAACAAATAGAACATATATTGGATGAGCAGGTTATTTCAACCAGGAACGGTGATTACCAACGTTACCTTGTTCGGTGGAAGGTCGACCAAAGTTTGATGTGACGTGGATTTCCAGAGCACAGTTGCAGCGCCTTGACCCCGATCTTCTGGAGCAGTACGACAGCCGGCCAGACCTGTACTCGACGGGGTCGAGTTTTTTCTCACCCGGGAGGAGTTGATGGGGACATCAGAGCCCTTCATCCAGATAATCCTGAGCCCCGGATTGAGTCAGACCCGTTTATTTGCATATTTATTTTATTATTTTATTTCTGGGCTTATTTGCATTCTAGGGTTTATTTGTGGTTTATTTTATTTCTGGGCTTATTTGCATTTTAGGGCTTATTTTGGTTTATTTGTGTTATTTGTGGATTATTAGGATTTATTTCTGTGTAAGGGGTTTATGCAAATTGTGTATTTGGGCCCTATAATATAGAACTATTTTCATGATTAGGGTTTAATGAGGTGATTTGAATTTCTTTTCCCCTACTCTTTCTTCTCTTTTGTCTTCTCTTCTCTCTCTCCCTTCCTGCGTCTCTACAACCTCTTCTTCCTTCTCTTTCTCTTGTTCTTCCTTCTTCTCCTCTTTCCCCGCACTGGTGCTGCATCAGTGAATGTCAAAAAAAACTTTCTTTCTAAGTAGTAGTTATGTTAATACTTCTCATTTACTAAATTAGTGATATTTTTCATGACAGAATTAATTAAGTTTCCATCAGAAAGTAAACTACTCCCCTAAGTAACATCAAGCCTCAAGTTCAAACTATAGGGTGCCAAATCCAAAGCAGCAATTGAAGAGCTAAGAAATTAAACCTAAGTTTATGGATGGGAATCATCTACAAACTTCCTTTCATTGATGTTAGGTTTGCAATTATCGTTTTTTTATTCTTTTTCGGGTTTTTAATGGCAGTACCAATGGATCAGTTATGTATGCGACTACACATCAGTTTATTTGGTATTTCTGCCGCTAAAGTTCACATTAAAACATGAACAACTATTTGGGACAAAATTGACAAACTCTTTCGAAAAATCCAAGTGCACGACTGAACAAATCAAGTACTCTTTTAAAAGGAAGAGATCACTTTCTGGTACAATAATTCTTGCAGGATCAAATAAATAAGTTTATTATTTTTTTTCTTTTTCACTTCCACAGTGAAAGGACATGCGCATATCAAGGTTATAATCAGTTAATGCTGTAAAACACAATGATACAGAACAACAGGTTGACGAGGAAGAAAATGGCTGCTTTGGGGGACCAACCAACATTGGCCTGGCTGCAAACACCTTTGCACCCAACACGAAAGGTTTTTATTTTATTTTATTTGGGGGGCAAAATGGATCGTCCTATTTTTTGGCATAAGTCATCCAATTTTGGCCAAGCCCACCTCAGAAGGTCGAGCTCAGAAGGCTGAGCTCAGAAGGTCGAGCTCAGGAGGCCAAACCCAGGAGGCCGAGCTCAGAAGGCCGAGCTGAGAAGGTCCACCTCAGAAAGCCGAGCTCAGAAGGCCGAGCCCAGGAGGCCGACTCCAGAAGGCCGAGCCTAGGAGGCCGACCTTAGAAGGCCGACCTCGTCATTCACATGCTGCAGCCATGCCCTGTAGCAGCCTCACCACACCATGCTTTGCTTGCCGGCCACGCCACGACATATCAACCAAGAACCATACCCTGCAACGACTGTCAACGCCTCACCGTTCTTAAGAACAGACTGCACTGCACGCCACAAACAAGCTCTGACTGCGCGCCATCTCCTCCCATGATGGGAACGAACCATACCTCCGCCACCTGGATACCTCTACAGGAACTATAAATAGCCCCATAAGGTAACATAAGAGGACCTTTTCTTGGCTAGACCAAATATACCGCACTCTAACTTGAGCGTCGGAGGGCCCTCACCGGAACCCCACCGGTGAGACTTTGTGCAGGTCCGCCGCCGCACGGGAGGCGGCGCTCGTCCTCTTATTTTACTCACCGGCAGCTCCCTCGACTCCTCCGGTGTGGGCACCCTCGGGCCAAATTTGAACCACAACACTGCTTTTCCAAAACAGCTGTTGGTTTTTGTATGACAATGTGCTGCAGATATCGATGTTGGTTCATAACACATTAATGAACATTAACAAATTTGCTCTCTTGTTATTAGGTTTACGTGTATATTTTGGTCCGTTGCAGCGTTTAAAGGATCATGTTAAAATTGCCCAAATCTAAATATACTAGCAGCAGCAAAAATAGAAACGACATTTTTGATGCACCTCAAAATCTACTACAACTGACATGGCAGACCGACGAATAAAAATTAGCCACATAGCTAGCCACAAAAGCGCATGCAGAGCCCTTCAAACTCTTCTCTAGTTATCGACAACTTGGATCACGATTGCATGTGATTTCCTTACGTTTGTAACATGCGATGCACGAGCATGATGCTCAGGCGAGATATGCAGGCTGTTACTAAAATGGCCAATGCACACGCATGATTTGCTGATCGACGGATGCCGATCTTCGACTACATAAAACACACCTCGGGAGACCCTTGGGTAAGTTCCCTAAACTCCATTATCATGCTGCCATTCTACTATCTCTAAAGCTCTACTATGAGATCAGTGCTTGACTTAGGCATTGGAGGATTCTTCATCGTACACTCTCCGACAAATGGACTTTCATATTTTTGCTGTCACATATTTGATCATGCACAGAAGCCTCTATCCAAGTGCAACAACCATCATCCACCTCTTTTATTTCAGAGATCAGCAACAAGCTCGGGCCGATCTTGCCGGCCCGAACAGGTAACTATGTATCTTCCACAACTGTCCAATTTAGTCGGCATCAAAATTGGGCTGGATTTCAACGGCAACTGTATCCAACTAGATATTTTAAAAATGTCTCGAGGATATTAAATTTGCAATCCTATTAGGTTCCAAAAAAATTGACTTGAATTCGAATCTGGTACACAAAGACACTATATTGATGTAGCCATCATACACATATGTGTGCATGTATGTGAAAGTTAGCCATTAAACATAGAATAATCTCAGTATTAAAATTTAACGAAAGAGTGGACTAAGAGGTCAAATTCAATTATTATACACCAAGCTTTATATAACTGACCAATGCACCTAAAGAAGATAAACAACTGAATTAGCTCGGTGTCACATGAGAAATGTTAACCTAATGGCTAGGGAACGCGGGGACTAGAAGTAAAACATCTTGCTGCATCATTGATTTATAAAAATTAGAATTTTTTGTATGAATACCCTCCTAAATATCGAATTTTGCATGAATACCCTCCTAAAAATTGATATTTGCATGTATACCTTCGTAAAATATTTATTTTGCTATTCTGTCCATTTTTATCCTTATTTTGCATTTGTATCTGTAATGTCCGGGCCCACTACCAACTGGGCCCAATATTTTAAGGCCCAGTTAGGGGGGAGTGGGGCCCGATTTCACTGTAGGGCAGTACTGAGAGGGGGCAACCGTGAAAGGGGTTGCCACCTCCTGCTGAGAAGGGAAGTGACAGGGCCATAGCTGGCCGGCAGAGGGAGAGCCACCGCGCGCCCTTGAGATAAGGGGGGCAGCTGGGAGCTCTCGGACCAGAGAACAGGGGAAGATGGGACCCCACTGAGGGACCCTCACCCATGCAAAACTGGGGGCCGCCACCTCACCCCTTGCTGGCAGCCGATTCCGGCGGGCCTGAGACAAGGGGGGGGCAGCTGGAAACCCCCGGGGCAAGGGGAAGAGAGGATGGGACCTCTCAGAAGGGGGTCTCATCCCTTAAACAAAAGTATTTAAGCCCCAGTACTATGCCCTCTATTCCCTGACCCCTTAGAACACAAAAACCAGAGAGCCGAAACCCTGGAGCTAGAGGCGGAAGAAGCCCTGAAGCTCTAGGAGAGGAAGGAGGGACTACCAAGGGGTGGTATTGCCCGACTGCAACCGACCAAAACCAGGTATGAACCCATGTTAATAAAATTTTAAAGAGTGGAGAAACCCCTCTGTGGGGTGTTCTCCCCTCTGTTTCAACCATGAAATCGAGGGGAGGAAACCGGCACCGAGGAGGGAGAAAGGCCAACAGGCCGCAGGCCGGGCCGGACCCACAGGCCGCGGGCCGGCCTGAGAACGGCCGCGGCCCAGGCCCGGGCCCGACGGTCACCCGGGCCGAGCCCAACCGGGCTCGGCCTGCAGATGAGCAGGGCACCGCAGCTTCGGCTGCGGCTACCCTAGGGCTCGGGGGCAGCCCCGAGCCGCCGGTCAGGCCAAGCCGGCAACCGGCGTGACCACGAGGCCACCAGCCCCGGCCGGTCCACTACCTCCTCTCCGGCAAGAGGTGGTGGTGCCGGAGGGAAGGACCAAAGAAAAGAAAAGGAAGAAGGGAAGAAGAAAGAGAAGAAAAATAATAATAATGAAAAAAAATAGACTCACCGGACCGTAGAGGCTTCATCCTCGGACCCCGGCCTTACCTCGCCATGGTCGGAGCAGGGGGAGATCTCCCGGAGGAGATCCAGCCGCGACCCTACCTCCCGGCGCTCCTCCTCTTCTCCGGCATCATTTCGGAGAAGAGGAAGGGGGCCGGCCTTTCTTCCGCCAGTGCTCCGAGGGGAAGCTCCGCCTCGGTCGGTGGATCGGAGGGGAGCCTCGTCTCCTCGGTCGCCTGCGAGAGAAGAAGGGGAGGAGACGGAGGGTTTGGGGGGGCGAAAGGCCGAAAGGGCTAGGGCTTTCGGTCGGAACCGAGAAGAGAGAAAGAGAGAAGGAGAGGAAAAGAGTGGAAGAGAGAAAAGAAGAGGGAGTGACCGAGAGAGAGGAGGCCGTAGGATAAGAAGAGGGCCGGAGGACCGGCCGGAGGCATGGGTTCGGCGGAGACGAAGGAGAAAAGAGAGAGAGAGAGAGACGGGAGATGAAAGAGGCGGAAGCCTCTGGAAGGGGGGAGAAAAACCCTGATAACGGGTTCGCGGGTCGGATCCGAATCCGAACCCGCAACCCGTTAAGCCCAAAGAAAAAGGAAAAAGAAAAAAGAAAAAGAAAAAAGAAAACGGGTTTAGCCAAATTTGACTAAACCCGAGCCCAATCAAATTGGGCTAAGCCTGGACGAGCCAGACTATAAATTTAACCAAAATTAAGCCCCAAATGGAATGAGGCCCAAACCCAATTCGGCTGGGATTGATCCTAACAGACCAAATTAGTGGAAATAAGCCCAATTCAAGCCCAATGTGACTAATTTGGGGCCAAATTGACCCCAGATTAATCCTGACTCAGGCCCAAATAGACCACAGTGACCCTAAACCCGGAATTAAACCCAATTAAGTTGGGGATTAAGCTTATTAACCAATTAGCAGGCCAATTAACCCATATGGACCCAATTAAAGCTCCAATACGGATGCATTAGACTTGGGCTATAGTTCGGGTAGGATCCAAACAAGTAAAAAGAAAATAATATGCTTATTATGATGTGATTTTAGGTGACTCAGGATCCGTCACCAGGACGTGAGAAACTTGGGAGAAAGCGAATCACAGTAAGTAACCTGTCCTAATCTTTTATGGATCACGCATGAAATTTAACCCGTTATACTTGTACTGTAGGTCATGTACCCTAAATTATAAGCTATGAACGGTGAATGCATATGGCATGCTTTAGTTGTACAAGTTATGATTATAGGTGCTTTATGATTTCCATTATGCCTACGAAATAAGTAGATTACATTATATCCTAAGATATGGATTATGAATAATGTATATGAGTGGCATGTTTTAGCCATATAATATATGATTATGCATGTTTTGAGCTTATGCAGACTTTATTATGCATGCAAGATGAATTGGGTTACATTGCTATATAATTGTGATACCCATATGAAAGAATGATGATGAATTGCCTCTAGTTATTTGCACTGCTTGCAAAGGGTACCTAAGAGTTCTCGATGCTACGGGCCGAATGCAACTGAGCCGGCCTTGCCAGTGGCCGATAATGACTGAGCCAGCCCCGCCAGTAGCCGCCTAATAACTGAGCAGGCCCCACCAGTGATCGATAATGAATTCGCCGTGGCATCTATAAGATACTACCTACAAGAAGTATTGTTTACGGACTCTTAAGAGCTACTGATCGAATGCAACTGAGCCGGCCTTGCCAGTGGCCGAGAATGACTGAGCCAGCCCCGCCAGTAGCCGCCTAATAACTGAGCGGCCCCGCCAGTGGCCAATAATGACTTCGCAGTAGCATCTGAGAGTATGACCACGGCATGCCGGCGGCACGATTTTCTTTATATATATATATATATATGCATGTACAAGATTCCTTGATAATGTAGGATACTGATTTATTTACTCAGCATGGATATTTTATCATGATGATTTATTAGATAGCATACATGTCAGCTTCTCAAACCCTGATAAGCATGGTTAGCATTTTTAGTTGAGTCGACAAGATTATGCAGGATTACTTACTGAGCCGTGTAGCTTATGCCTGTTCATTTACATTTTTTTTCAGATCACCACCAGTGATAGCTGCTAGAAGCATTTTTCTTTTGCAACAGGGCTTCTTTATTTTTGGGATGATATGAATATACTTTTGTGTATATAAACTATGTAGAAGCTCTGTACCTTATATATACCCTCTGTTGTAAGGCACATATTTTGATATATGCAAGTTTGACTGCTTTTGACTACCCTGTTACCTATGTATGAGGCTGCGTGCTATTGGGGGCGGTAGTCGGCAATAGTACGGCCGTGTCACGGATCCGGATCCGGGGCGTGACAGTATCCACGCCATTTAATGTCATTAAAAAATTAATGATTTTAAATTAAAATGACTAAAATATCTTTAATGGTAGATGTGCAAAAAGAAACATTTATAAGACGATCGCGATGGAAAACAAAAAAATAATTTCGCAATCTATTTTATTTTTAATTAAAATAAATATGGTTTTTATTAATGGTGTTAGAAGAACCGTCATATTAGGAGTATTTGTTCAAAAATAGTGTTTTATGAGGGCACAGAAATAAATATAAATTTAAAGAGGGTATTCACGCAAATTTGAATTTTTAGAAGGGTATTTATGCCAAAAAAAAAACCTTAAAAATTATAACCTAGCAACACTAATGCAGATTTTTAATCAAAATGGAAAAATCATACTCGTTCACACAATTGTCAAACAATTGATGGACCACGAAAAGGCTCATGATACGCCAAATGAGATCAAGTAAAGCCAAGCGAAGCCTCGGGCCATTGAATAGAGGAATGGTTGCCACAAAAAGAGTTCGGAGAATGAGATAAGAAGAGAAAATGGCATCCCTGGCGACTGGCCAGAGCACAAGGAGAGGAACTAGGCCACTGAATAGAGGAATTGTTACCACAAAAGGAGTTCAAAAAACAAGACAAGAAGAGAAAAGGGCATACCTTGCGAGTGGCCAAAGCGCAAGGAGATGAACGAAGGACTACGATCCTGCTGTGGAAATCAGGTCCGGGGACGAGTGGCCCCTACTTCGTCTTGTTCTCAGGCCTAGCTAGTAACGGTACAGACTATACACTGGGCCCAAGTTAGGGTCGTGGGCTGGGCCTGATCTCGTGGACTCAGGTTTGGCCCGAATCACGCTTAAGTATAAACTATTTTGAATAAAACTTTAATAAGCATTACTCGATTTAATTTTTATGCTGTCATCCTTTTGGTGTCAGTGTACCGTTCGATGCTTATAACGATCATACTGATTGCCATATCACAGCCGTTCATCAAGTTCCTTCTGGTCACGTGCCTCTCTTGTGTAAATTGCTAAATTAAAATACAGCCTCTAAACGGCTGTTAACACTATTGGTGACCTACTCACAGCTAATCTCGTCAGTATCTCTCGGCGCGTCCAAACAATCCAAACAAAATAAAGAGGAAAAAAATAATAATTAACCTCTTTCGTGCAGGTCACGTCTTTACAGCTTTGAGCGCGTCCGTGTTCGACTAATTGGTATTACTTTTCTTGGTGGTTTCGTCGGCCGTTCCAATTCGTTGAACCTAGTCGGCAATCTCAGCTATAAATATGGCCCCTCCTCCGCTTTCCCTTGCATCCAATTTCTCTAGACCGAAAGGAAAGGGTCCTAGGCTAATCTCTCAAGGTATATCATCCATCTTTTCTCTATTTTTTTTTTTAGATGAAGTTTTTTTTTTTCTTGGTTTGTTTCCTCCAGATCTGATGGTTCTATCAGCGGAATCTATTTCTTTCTACGTTTTTGATTAGATCTGAAAAAATTCCAGACTATATGATCTGGCTTTTCTTCATAACCCTCGGTTTTTTGATTTGTTCTCTTTCGTTCCTTCGTTCTTCACTTGAGTCCCCTTGCCCTATGGGACCGATCTACTCATCGGCTCAACCATCTGCGATCTATGCCCCTTCTTCTTGTTGTTGTTAGAATATCCTCTGATGCTTCTTTTTTTTTCCTTCCCTCTGCAACAGATGCAGATCTTTCTTGGTTTTTGATTAATCTGAAGAAATTCCAGACTATTATGATCTGGTTTCTTCATAACTCTCGGTTTTTTTGATTGTTCTGTTCGATCCTTCGTTTTTTACTTGATCCCCTTGCCCTATGGACCGATCTACACATCGGCTCAACCATCAAATCGATCTATTGGACCCTTCTTCTTTGTTGTTGTTAGAATATCCTCTGATGCTTCATTTTTTTTTCCTTCCCTCCTGCAACAGATGCAGATCTTTCTTGGTTTTTGATTAGATCTGAAGAAATTTCAGACTATATGATCTGGTTCTCTTCATAACTCTCGGTTTTTTTTTATTTGTTCTGTTCGATCCTTCGTTCTTTACTTGATCCCCTTGCCCTATGGACCGACCTACACATCGGCTCAACCATCAGCCGATCTCTTGGCCCCTTCTTCTTTGTTGTTGTTAGAACATCCTCTGATGCTGAATTTTTTTCCTTCTCTCCTGCACAGATGCAGATATTTCTAGCTTTTTGAGTAGATCTGAAGAAATCGAGACTATATGATCTGGTTCTCTTCATAACTCTCGGTTTTTTGATTTGTTCTCTTCGATCCTTCGTTCTTCACTTGATCCCCTTCCCTATGGGACCGATCTACTCATCGGCTCAACCATCTGCCGATCTATTGGCTCCTTCTTCTTTGTTGTTGTTAGGGACATCCTCTGATACTTTAATTTTTTTTTTCCTTCCCTCCTGCAACAGATGCAGATCTTCGTCAAGACCCTCACAGGCAAGACCATCACTTTGGAGGTCGAGTCCCTCGGACACAATCGACAACGTCAAGGCTAAGATCCAGGACAAAGAGGGCATCCCTCCGGACCAGCAGCGTCTGATCTTCGCCGGCAAGCAGCTCGAGACGGCCGCACCCTCGCCGACTATAACATCAGAAGGAGTCCACCCTCCACCTTGTCCTCCGTCTCCGTGGAGGCATGCAAATCTTCGTCAAGACCCTCACAGGCAAGACGATCACCTTGGAGGTCGAGAGCTCGGACACGATCGACAACGCAAGGCCAAGATCCAGGATAAGGAAGGCATCCCCCCGGACCAGCAGCGCCTGATCTTCGCCGGCAAGCAGCTCGAGGACGGCCGCACCCTCGCCGACTATAACATCCAGAGGAGTCCACCCTCCACCTTGTCCTCCGTCTCCGTGGAGGCATGCAAATTTTCGTCAAGGACCCTCACCGGCAAGACGATCACCTTGGAGGTCGAGAGCTCGGACACGATCGACAACGTCAAGGCCAAGATCCAGGATAAGGAAGGTATTCCTCCGGACCAGCAGCGCCTGATCTTCGCCGGCAAGCAGCTCGAAGACGGCCGCACCCTCGCTGACTATAACATTCAGAAGGAGTCCACCCTCCACCTTGTCCTCCGTCTCCGTGGAGGCATGCAAATCTTCGTCAAGACCCTCACCGGCAAGACGATCACCTTGGAGGTCGAGAGCTCGGACACGATCGACAACGTCAAGGCCAAGATCCAGGACAAGGAAGGCATCCCCCCGGACCAGCAGCGCCTAATCTTCGCCGGCAAGCAGCTCGAGGACGGGCCGCACCCTCGCCGATTATAACATTCAGAAAGAGTCCACCCTCCACCTTGTCCTCCGTCTCCGTGGAGGCATGCAAATCTTTGTCAAGACCCTCACCGGCAAGACGATCACCTTGGAGGTCGAGAGCTCGGACACGATCGACAACGTCAAGGCCAAGATCCAGGATAAGGAAAGGCATCCCCCCGGACCAGCAGCGCCTGATCTTCGCCGGCAAGCAACTCGAGGACGGCCGCACCCTCGCGATTATAACATCCAAAAGGAGTCCACTCTCCACCTGGTTCTCCGCCTTCGTGGAGGGATGCAAATATTTTGTGAAGACCCTTACGGGAAAGACGATCACCCTCGAAGTGGAGAGTTCGGATACCATTGATAATGTGAAGGCGAAGATCCAGGACAAGGAGGGGATTCCGCCGGACCAGCAGAGGCTGATCTTCGCCGGGAAGCAGCTTGAGGGACGGCAGGACGCTCGCCGACTACAATATTCAGAAGGAGTCCACCCTCCATCTGGTGCTCCGCCTCCGCGGTGGGATGTGAATCGTCGGCTGTTGATCTCGTGGTTCTCGTCATTGTCGTTGTGTCGGTCCATTGTGGTCGGGTGTCCGTCCGTTTTAAGTGTCGTCTAATATGTGTCCCGTTTTAAGTGATTGTCGTGTGCCGGCTTAATGTGGTCGTGCCTTCGACCGTCTCCTCGTTCGTTTGCTTCTTCAATAGTTATGTGCGCCTAAGTTTGATAATAAAAATGTGACCGTCTAGTATCTATAATCTTTTCTTGCGCTATTTTAAGTTTAGTATCAGTATTTTTGTTTAGGATCCACAGTGTGTCAGGCCAAGGCTTAATCATATGAAAATCTGTTTTCTCTTGATCAAAAAACTAAATCAAGGATGCTCCATCAGCTGCATGCACTGCTTGGGCCCAATATCTTAGCCTGGCTTTAGCTCTTGGGGATGGCCACCTTGAAGCATAGAAAAAATGAAAATCACATAAAATGTTACCAATCATGAAAATATGAAGGAAAAGATATGAGCTCTTTAGCCGAATTGAATCCAGCAAAAAAAGACTAATCTATAAAGCAAGTTTTATATCAAATTTGAAGTCACAACTTTGCAAAGCAGATCCGTTTGTGGAATGCAGGTAGACAGCAAGAAAAGCGGTATCAAAAAATTCAGGTAGACATTGTCTCTTTTATGTAATAAAATTCTTTCGTATAAGTAAACATCATCTCCTTTTCAATAAAGCACGGGCCGTATGAGAACACCGATTATCAAATGCTGATAGCGATCTTTCACATAAATAATTTATCATGGCTTCAAAAAATTTTAAAAAAGAATTTAATATAAAAATAATCTTTCCCCCGTTAGAACAGAACAAAACAATTTTTACCCGAAATCTTCTCAAAGACATGAAAAAAAAATGCTTATTTTTTATAAACATAGGAAATGAGATTGAATCAAGATACTCTGTTGCTGCATCTCACGATGCTCAGACAATTCTCACTGGAAATAAAGAAGATGATGAAGGATGAAAGAAAGCGTAGATTGGCGGAGATACAGTAGAGATCCAAAAAAATAGGAGAGGGATTGGCGAAAATAACAACGGATTATTGGCGTAGATACGGTAGAGATCCGAGAAGATAGGAGAGGGATGGGCGAAAATGACAAAGTAAAAGAAGAAAGAGTGCGAAGGACATGGGAGTTGGGATGTAGCACAGAATCCACCCCTTTTTCATAAAAATACTGATTAAATATTTTTCCTAAGGCTGTAAATGGGTTAGGTTGACCCATAACCTGATCCAACCTAATCTACTTAAAACTCTACATGGACCAATCTAAAGATCTGTAGGGCCGGGTCAAATTCCAAATCTATACCCATTTTGCATTCCAATCATAGTCTGGTTTATTGAATTATGACCATACTCTATACATAATTGTTATTTGGGCCTAATTTGGGTCATTTGATCTATTACTTGACATGAACCCGGTATACCCGTTAACTCGAAGGGAAGGGGAGATGTTAAGTCGATCTTAACTCTTCCAATTCCCTTAACCCCAAATCCCAGAGCCTCTTCCACCACCCAATATCCCCTTCCACTGTGGAAATCGATCGATCTTACTGTTGGACGATATCTATTGGTTCGAGCTTTCATGACAATTCTCGAGTTATCCTCCTCTTCCAAGTTCCACCACTCGGCATGCTTCCACCACTCAAGTGGTTTAGCCTCTCTCATGGCGGATCCCTCTCCTCCACCATGCTGGCATGCTTCAAACCCTAGATCCTACCCTCCACAATGATCTTCCAAGTATTATATAAGATGAAGGCCTACCTTGCACTTCTCCATCTTCCTTCGTTCTCCTTTAGATAGAAGCAAAGCAACCTCAAGGAAATTGTAAATCGAATAACCCTAATGCTTCATCTTTTAGTAGTGATAGAAGTATAGCAAATTGCAATCCACTTATTTGCACCATACTCCTAACTGTTGTGTAATCCCAAGAGATTTGTAAGCCCTAATCCATCATTAAAAGCCTAGCCTTGAAGCCTTAGGCATTGAGTTGGCATATGATTTTTGATGTCATGCTCGAGTTGTCCAAGATCAAAAATTAGCTTTTCTGGTTTTTAGTCTCTAATTCTTTTTCTATTGAACGGTAAAACTTTTTCGGTGCAACCCAAAAGCCATAAGAATGATGGGTTTTCTCTCTTCTGATGCATTAGCATTTGCAAGACTTATAACTCATGAACTGATAACATAATAATTACATTTTGTTTGTTGTATAGAAACAAGTCCAACCCATACCCTATTTAGATCTGATCTGAATTGATTTTTTTTAGTTGGGACTAGATTATACCTGAACCCAACTAGACCCAAATGACCTCTTGGGTCCAATTTAGGCTACAGTCCCAACCTGATCTGATCCGATATTCTACAAAATTAGATCTTGGTCTAACATTAGAATTCTAATAGGGAATCAGGTCAGGCTATAGACCCGACCTGATCCGACATTATCTTCACCCTTACACACCACTCATGATCCGGGCGTGGCTCGGGATTCCTTGGCTCTGTAAAAGATCCGTCAGGAGTCACGAGATCGGTTTGACTGGTCTCGCTGAGACCGAGCCATGGTAAAAAAAAAAAAAGCTTTGGGCACTTAATTCCGGATAAGGAACAAAGTGAGGTCCACCACGTGGAATCCAAACCCACAACCCAATGCGATGAAGTGGGACCCCTTAAAGCTGTTGGAGATTTTAAAGGCTCTGAAGCTGCCGCGCCTGATGGGATTTTTTCAGAAGCATCAAGTGGGGCCCTGTTTAATGAGTGGACGAGAAGCACGTGTTTCCTGATCATTTCAAGGTCCAAATGGGTCCGATTGGACCAGGTTACAAGCGACCCTAACCCAATCCAATTTTTTATTTGAGTCCTAATGTTGGCCCAAGTCTAATCCAATAGAAGATCGGATCAGCTCTGGCTAAAATTTTTGATCCAATGAGTTATTCGGGTCGGATTGGGTCCATGTATAACTCAGTCCCAACTCAAAAAAAAATCGGATTCGGATCGAATTTAGATTAGATCCGGATCGAGTCCAGGTGGATCCCTATGCATATCAGTTCCTATATTTTGTTTCTTTTGCAATGAGTGAAAACTATAGAGAACAGGTTATGCAGAACTATATAAGTGAAAGTTTCTAAGTATCGAAAATTGATGCCATTACATACTAACCTAATAATAATAGGCTCAACCTTATTAGCTACGAGAAATTTTTTTTTTCATATATGCAATATTTTTTTTGAGTAGAAAAGAATTGCATGTATGTTAATCCTTTTTACGCAGCAGTGATAATCCATGAATTTTTTAGAATGCATATACTACTATTTTTTCTAAACATATCGCAAGAAAAGTATATATAGGCCAAGATAAAGAAAGTAGTTTTGATAATAACATATGACAAAGTTCAATTGCTATAAAGGACTCATCATGAATTTATCTTCTTCTACATGGCAAAATTATACTCTATTTTGTCTTCATTAGTCTGAACTTTCTTCTTAGAAAATAGTGTTTCCATTTAATGTAATCAACCTAAGCCCTGGGGCTCGTTTAGTTTGCGAGAAAAGAAGGGGGAAAAGTATGGTCAACGAAAAAGTAAAGAGATGTCTCTTGTTTGGTTAGAGTTTTCAAATGAGAGAAATGGAAAAGTTGTATTCCCATGGGAATATGATTCCCACATTTTATGGAAAAGTCTTTTCTATGAGAAACATGAGAAACTTACTTTTCCGTGAGCCGAAAATCGAAATATTTTTTTTTCCAAAAAAGACCCTTCAGCTATCCTTATTTCATCCAAAGCATTTAAGATCTGATTTTTTATTAAGGGTATAATAGGAATTATATATAACTTTTCCAAGAAAGTGGATGGTCAACTAAACATAAGCACTCTGGAAATCCGTCACTTTTCCATGGCCAACCAAACATGCCAAAAGTACTTTTTCAGGCATCCTCTTCCTAGGAATATGCTTTCCAGAAATCATATTCTTATAAGTAAAAATGCTTCCTGCGAACCAAACGAGCCCTTAATAGAAACTTCATGTCATTCGATAGTACACAAAAATAGTCTCTTCCATTCCTCTCATTCTCAAACACAAGAAAAAATTAAAGGAATAGAGAGTTAGAGACCGTTAAGCACCCCAGCAGGCTCTAGCAGTATATCAGGCTCGGGTCGAGTCGTAGGATAGAAAATCCAAAATTGCACCAAAAATAAAACAGATAGGATGAGTATTTAGTAACTGAAATCTAACTCGAAAAATAAAACTGGTCTAAGTTTAGAACCCGACTCAGCCTCATGGATCCTTTAAATTAGGTCAGATTAGGTCTAAAGGGTCGAGTCGAATCGGATCATAGGTTAATCCGGCCCATTTGCAGCCTTAGTGATCCTACAATATCCCCTTCAAAAATACTCAAGTAACTCAAAACATCACGTGTGATGTATTCTCGCTGGATCCCTTGAATCGGCATCGTGAGATGTACCGTATAATGAACCACCGTGAGTGGTGCAGAGCACTTGAGTAATTTTGTTGAGTGATATTCCTCGGTTACCATAGCATCGCTCTCTCTCCGTACGACTGAAGTCAAGTTGCAGCATCGAGGAATATCAAGATCAGATAATAAGCAACCCAATTGGGTGCGTACCAATCATAATTTACGAACAAAAGGTGGTTTTATCCTGATTGATAGCCCAACAAGAAATACAGCATGCGTTAGATGAATATGCCCATATTTGCCTTTTAGATTCAAAGAAACTTTTTGCCGGAAGGTGGCTTCAGTGATTCCTTTGCTGTCTTTTACCACGTAATTAACCATTACGTGGTTAGATCTATCCATGTCCTAGATATTTGGATTATCTCGAACAGAAATGATATGGGATGAGCATGGGAGAAGAAAATATAGAGTGGACTTCCTATTTTTCCATGTGTCCCCTAGTGAAAAAATCCAAAAGTCTAGGGACTTGGTCATGTGTCCCAAAAACTAAGAAGAAAAGAAAATCATGCTCGGCATCCTTTTTCTTTCTCATCAAGTCTCACTATCCATCCTCTTTTCGTCAAGCCATCTCTCCTGTTGATGAGATTTTTTTTTTTCAAGTTCTTTTCTCCTCCAAATTTCTCTTCTTTTTTTAGAATCTTTATACTTAAAAGTTCATAAATTCTAAAAAATAGTATGTATATAATTTTTTATGTTAGACAAAGCTAAAAAATAATGTACTATCTAATAGTATGGATGAACACCATACTTTGAAAATTGTACATTGATTTACTTAGAAGTGTGTATTGGCTTAGTAGACGATTAATTTATTTGGTATATATCACCTGGCCATATATATGGTGTGTATTAGTAAAAAGTATGTTATGAAAATTATGAATCGATTTATTTAGAGGTGTGTTTTGGATCACTGTTATATGTGTATCAAAGAAGCTTATAATATACCTTAGGAAGTCAATGAGTGTGTATCACCTAGCCATATAATATATACTAGTAATATAATGTTCCGAAACTGTTTATCAATTTACTTGGAGGTGCGTATTGAGTTGCTAGACGACTAATTATTAAGTATATATCACTTAGCTATATATTATGTACTTGTGAATATCACTTTCTGAAAATTATGCATTGATTTATTTAGATGTATGTATTAGCTTGCCGAATGATTAATTTGTTCAGTGCATATCACTTGACCATGTAGTCTGTATTCGTAAAAAATATATTATAAAAATAAGAAAGAAAGAGAATGCCACATGCAAGTTGTTTTTTTATTTTTTTATTTACGATAATGAGGACTTCATTAATAAAGTTTCTAACTTTTTTTTTTTTTTTAAGATGGATGCTAGGATAAACATAGCAAAATAGAAAATCCATATTATATTTTATTCTGTGATGGCCTTCCCATATAATTTTTGTTCATCTCGAAGCCTCTCATCTCATCTAAAGCCTTGCAGAACTCTCATGATGCTGCATGGGCATAATGCAGACAATAGCCACAAGCGTAATGGTAGCCAAAACGGCACGTTGCCTTTAGATTATGATCTTGTCATCTTCTCGCAGGAGTATTCATAGGTGAACTCTAGAAGACCAAGCCCTGCCCTCTTTACTGACGTCACCTACACCGTCATGGCTACGTGTCCGCTCCTCCGTGGATTCCTTGTAGCCCCTGTTGCATGGGTTCCGCCGTCCTCCAAAGGGCACACGGCTCCAGCGATGCCCACGTTTCTCCGTAGCGAAAGTTGGCACACGAGTCGTCCTACGATACCGACATGGCCAGTGAGAGAAAGAGACTGTGAGTGTGTGAGAGTAAGAGATTGAGGCCGAGGGGGGCCGGGGGAGGGAGAGAGGGGAAGGGGGTTGTGCAATGAGAACAGTGAAGGCGTATGAATCCGTCATGTGGCTTGATGGCAGTGGAGAGAGAAGAAAGAGATATTCTGCAATCTCCCCTTCAACTCTATCCCTTCCCCACCCCCCACCGTGCATCATTCCTTGGCGCCCTCTCATTTTTTCTCTTTATCTCCTCCCAGTATCTATCTAATCACTGTAGCAAAAATTTAATCTCCATTTCCTTTGATACTCCGTCCGGAAACGTGTTCTTCTCAACAGCCAGAAACAAGCAATTGGCCAATGCTTGGTCGGCCATCTATATAAATATTCTAGCTCCACGTTGGTTCTTCCCACTCCTGCTCCCACTGTGTGCTCCCTCCTCTCTTCTCCAATTAGTAAGTTCTTCCAATCACTTCATGCTGCCTTTTTGGTTTTAACTTGCGTAAGAGCTCTTATTCTATCTTTAAGTTTAGATAAATAAGGTTCCGTGATATGTTTATTTGCTTGAATATGCATGTGTACATTTTTGCTTGATGCATCAACCATTACATGAGAGCATATACATATATATATATATAGCTAGTCTGTTAGTTTTCAAGTGATTTGGGATTAGCTTGGCCCCACATGCATGATATTATCTTGCTAAAGTCTGATTTTATATAATATAAACTTTGTTTGAAGACTTAGACCACTAGAACCCACTTAGTTGGAATATCAAAGTTGATTGAAGTTATAGTTATGCCAACAGGCTGATTGACACCCTCTCTTGAGGACAGGTCCAGATCGAGCTCAATCTTGGGTGGTGGCATTTTACCATCTTATTTCTGAAAAAAGAAAAAGAAGAAGAATAGGTTTATGAAACTTTCTATAATGATGTTAATTTAATACATACGTAAACATAATCTATGTTACATATGGATATATAATTTTCATCCTGTAACTATAGTTATGCTCGTTTTAGCTAATTGATCTGAAAGGCCATTGTTTTAACATGGTTTTATTCAAGGCTCAGGCCTTAAATGTAGGCCAAAATGTTCTATTCAAGCTTAATAATTTTTAATAACTTTCTCTTGGCCAGCTATGAGAGCGTGCGATCTAGGTTGGCTAAGTCATGACACCCCTAGCTAGGAGTTATAGCTCTTTACCATTATATTCCTATGGCTCGTTGGTTCTTCTCCCTGGACAAGTGATTACGACTCAATAAAATGGACAATTAATACACGGGAAAAATGCAGTAATATCCTTCAACTTCGGACAGAAAACATTTCAATTCTAAGAGTTAAAAAATTTTCAACTAATTTATACCCTTTTTTTTGTATCAATATGGTCCAGCCGCCCATCTCCTATTAAGAAAAGTTATCACGTGATCATCGCATGATAACTTGATAACCCTGCCTGCCTCTCTGCAATGCCCCTGGCTTTCATTTCTGTGCAAAGGAACATATGTAAATCAAGTGATTCTCTTCTCCAATCAACCTTTCGAGCATGCGAAAGAAAGTTTTTTTTTTCTTGACCTTCTTCATCATTGCTATTCCCATTAACGGCATGTAAACCAGCTACTTCACTTTGGCAACCACTGCGATCGCCACCCGGTTCGAGTCCTCGATCTGGCTTTGACCTGATCAAAGCCTGGAAGTCCGACTAGTGTTGTGCCAAGAGGGTGGAGCTTCATTCTCATGTCCTACTTCACCTCGATAGCCACCTGGTTCGAGTCGTCAAACAAACCCTGGAAGTTCTATGATTCCATCCATGCCAGAAGTTGAAGCTTCGGTGCCATATCCCGTTTTGCTTTCATTGCCGCTCGATTTGAGTCCTCTAGTGAGAGGTCGAACATGGCGATGGACATGTTCTCCTGCACCATTGGGTCGATGCTCCCGAGGTGGGGGATTGGAGCCAGGATCGGCCCCAAGGACCCAATCAAAGTTCAGAAGTTTGATAGGTGATACGCCAAGAACCCGAGTCCTAAGACCAATGATCCTCAGTGTCACCACCACCAGCGAGAATCTAGTGGGGTTGTTGGGAGCTGTTGGTATGAGGGAGCCACAGCCATGGTGCTATATAGGTCACTGGAGATGTTGGAGTTGAAGCTGGAGAAGTCGGAGAAGTCGTGAGAGAGCTCTAGAGTCGCTACAATGGAGGAGCCGGGATTGGCAGTGGACGAGCTCCCGGAGTTGGAAGTCGATGATGGGGTCAATTAAGTCATTTGAGACGGCAATTGAATTACCGAGTTTGGTGGAGGGGTTTTTATCAATATCATGACCCCCCATATTTTTTACTATTTCTTTTTTACAAACAGTATTAAGTATTTTTTTATCATTTGATACCCCCAACTGGACCATATTGATATAGAAAACTATTTTTCAGAGGCTAATTAAAAATTTTCAAAATTTTAGAAGCGAAATAAAAAAATTTCTTAATTAATCCAGTAATATTTAAGGACAAGCTGTCTTGCGAGTACACAGCAATCATCCTTTGGCCTTCCTTTGAGTGTTCGTTTAGCCTCGTCGAACCGTGGGAATAGGAAACGGAGGTAACATGCCAATAGAATATTCTGTGCAGGAGATAAGATTCATATAATAATTCCGCCACAACCTAGATTTGATCACGGTTCCGGAACCGCTGGTTTCGGTTCCACAAAAATCTAGAACCTTAATCGGAACCGAAAATAGTCGGTTCGGTTCCGGTTCTAGAACCGCCGGTTCCGGTTTCGGTTCTAGGCGGTTCCGGTTCTAAATGGTTCCGGTTCCGGTTATAAAATTTTGAAAAAAAAATAGATTGTGTAATTAATTTGGAAAAAAATTAAATACAAATAGATTGTGTAATTAATACAAAATGATAATTTGTACCTCATTTTATTATTTACTCATCAATAGAGGGGGGTCGGTAATTTGGATCCCAAGAATTTAGGTTTGGAACATATATTTTCTTGTCTTTATTTGAGCAGGAGGAAGACATTTTTGATAATTGGATTAGAAAAAATGAAAATATGGGAAGGTTATGGAATGTGTAAAGAATTGGAATAGATTGAATAATTGAGAGAGTGAAAAATTGAGAGAGAGAGATTGAAAGATTGAGTGGTGTGGTGAAAAAATTGATTTGGAGAGGTATATCGTATTGGGGATAATTTTCGTTTCCCAAAATGCCCCTCAAACTAGCCATTTTTTAGTTGTTAGAAGGGGTAAAATAGTCATCTCCCAAAATGCCCCTCAAATTAGCCATTTTTTAGTTGTTAGGAGGGATAAAATAGTCGTTTTTTTCGGTTCGAACCAGAACTGAACCGCCGGTTCCAGTTCCGGTTCCGGTTCGGTTTCGGTTCTGGTTCCTGTTCCGGTTCGGTTTCGATTCCGGTTCCATCAAACCTGGAACCTTAACCGAACCATATTCCTCAAGGTTCCGGTTCGATTAAGAATCGTGAGACACGGTTCCGGTTCCGGTTCCGGTCCGGTTCTTTCCGGTTTGGTTTCGATCCGGTTTCTCGGTTAGAACTGAACCGTGGTCAGGTCTACCACAACCTAATCTCAATAGAATCTTTTACATCAATCTTAAGAATATTTTGCATAAAAAATCTGCGAGGATGTTGGCCATGGTATTTTGTAGATAGAATATTAATGAAAAGTGCGGTGCATAAGAGGTTCACACAGAACCTTTCAATGATTTGTATAATTATAATCACACATCAAGATCATAGTTCAAAGATTGATATATGGGATTGAATAAAAATAAAATTTAAAGTAATATACAGCTATGGCTATTATATAGAAATGGAAGAAAGCATAGTTATGGTTCTCATACAAAGATTAGAATATACCAAAATATTTGGAAAAACAAATAAGAACCAGTACGTGGAGATTCCTTTCATGCTGTTCCATACTACAGTAGTTAGGGCTGGAAGTGGGCTCGGGTCGGGCCGCCGCGGGCCGGGCTATGGGCTAGGCCCAATGCATTTCGGGCCAGGCTTGGGCTGAATGATTAAGCCCATTTCTATTTCGGGTCGGGCTCAGGTATTTCATTGGCCCGGCCCGGGCCCGTCCCAGCCCGAATCGCGGTGACCGAGCCCAATGTGTCTGGCTGTCTACTGATTGCCGAATGGCCCGAATCGCGCCTAAACCCAGTTTGCCGAGGGATTTGCAGAGGCGCAGAGGGCCAGAGGTAGAGCGGACGAGCGGTGGAGGCGACGAGGCGTGGAGCTAGGGTTTCGCCGGTCGCCACTCGCCAATCGTCGTCGTCGACCGTGCAAGCTTGGCGAAGTGGTGAAGAGGAGTCCCGACCACCCTATCGTCGGCGAAGCTAGGTTTTGAGGGACGATGACGAATGATCTTCCTTTTGGATTTTGGTTGGGATTTGCAGAGGCGCAGAGTGGATTCCAGAATAATAGGGAAGATCCAATAAACTAATTCTTAAAATTTATATTCAAATGCAAAGTCAAATACCAGTATACCACAGTTCCACAAATTGATGAGCCGTTTGAGAAGTTTGAAGTGCGGAGTAAAGATATCTGTAGGCTGATCTTAATTAGGAACATATTGCACATCAATATCCTTCCAAACTATCTCTCTCAACATGACAATCTATTTCGATGTATTTAGTGTACACATGAAAAATAGAAATGGAGGCAAGAGATATGACACATATTCAGACCAAAAAATAGGAGCTGATGATATAAATATATGCAATTTTTTAAGAAACTGAATAATCCAAAATAATTTAGTAGTACTATGAGCTAGAGTGTGATATTCGCCTTCAATAGAAGAATGGGCTATTGTTGGTTGTCTCTTAGCAGTCTATAAGATAGTAATGGAAATACACTAGCCATAAGCATTGGGTATCCAAGTCACTAGCCCAATCGACATCACAAAAGGTTGAAGATCCAAGGTACGCCAAGAAAAGTTAATGCCATGAATAACAATGCCTTTCAAAAAATGCAAGATTCTCTTTACAACAACAAGATGATCGCATATTGAGGCATGCATGGACTAGCAAACTTAATTTACTTCAATGCACCAATGATACTTCAATATTAAAAGAATCCGATAGTGGATCACCAAACAAAGAGCATAATTTGTGAGAAGCACCATGGTAGAGCTATATGATTTGAAATTATCTATAGTGGCTCAGTGGAGAAGATCCAGAGCTGCATATTTTGTTTGAGATAAAATAGTCCATCAACCATTGGTGTGATTTCAGTCCCCTGAAAATAGTGTAGAGGACCAATATCCTTTATGAAAAATTGAGAGCCAAGTTGACCAATTAGATGGGTGATATAAGACCCATCATCCCCCATGGTCATAATATCATAAAATAGATTAATTAAATAGTGTTGTCTGATCGTGCCACCGAGCAAAAAGAATTGATCAACATGAGTATCAGAGAAACCATGTTCAAGAATAAAATTTGTGAGACAGTCATACCAAGCTTATGGCATGTGCTTGAGATCATAGAGGGCTTTGTGAAGATTGCAGATATAATTAGGATATTGGAGTCAACAAATCCTGGTGGCTGTGAAGAATGACATTAAGAAAAGTATTATTAACATCAACTTGATGAATTGTCTAGCCAAATTGAACAACCAAAGCATGTACCACTCGAATCGTAAAAGGTTTATAGGCTGAAAGTTTCGGAGTAGTCTAACCATATTACTGATTACAGCCTTCACAACAAGTCTAACCTTGTACCATATTAAAGTATCTTTTTTCTCGCCATTTAAGGCGATACACCCATTTACATCCTACTAAGCTCATATCTGGCAAGTAGAAGACAAGTGACTAACTACTATTTCATTGCAAAGCATTGAATTCTTCTATCATAGTAGAGCGCTATTCTGAATTCTTGTTAATTGTAGAGAAGTAGATGGGTTTAACCAAATCTGTAGTGGCTTGTATGGCAGAAGGTAATGGATGTTTTGTGTCAAGAAGACTTTCTTCTTACTAATGCCATACTTAGAGTGAGTGATCATGGGATTTGCATTGGTAGCATGAGAGTGATGCAATTGTGACTTTTGGTCTGCTATTGGGATTATCGTAATCATGGGGAGTGGACTTAGGAACGGGGTTTGCAGCTATTCTGAGGGAATAGGAGGAATGGTACCTTGGCTAGAAATAGAGTGCCTAAGGAGGGCAAGAGATATGGGAGAAGTACATTAACTCGATCTAGCAATCATACTGCGATGACATCAAGTTGGTGATTGAGTTTTCATTGAGAGGTTCAGTAGTAGACTTCTGGAAGGTAAAGAAATACTCATCAAAGATAATGTGACATGAAATATAAATGCAACTAGTGGTGGGATCAAGGAAGCAATAGACTTTATGATTCAAATTGTAACCAATAAAGACACACAGACGACACCGAACTCCAACTTATGATTATTATGTGGCCTTAGCCAAGGAATGTAGGCACAGCCAAAGAAACGAAGGGAGGTGTAGTTTGGAGTGCAATGGAATAGTAATTCCCATGGAGATTTCAATCCAAGGTTACATGAAGTCAAATGATTGATGAGATAAACCACTGAACTAAAGACATTAACGCAATAGAACAAGGGAATACAAGAATGAGATAATAGAGCAGGATCAGTTGCAACATGATGCCTATGTTTACATTTAGCTTGAATGTGAAGACACAATAATTGATGGCTAATACCATGTCAAGAAAGAAATGACCGAAAAGGATTACTGAAAAACTCTTTCCGGCAGTCTAATTGCAAAGTTTTAGTTTTGGTTTAAGTTGATTCTCAACTTTAGCTTTGAGTCTATAAAAATAGAGAAGACATCAGATTTGGCACATAAAGGAAACAACCAAGAATATCCCGACTTATCGGTGAAAAGGATATGATATCTAGAAACATCATCTGATAAAATAGTAGCAGCACTTTGTTTAAATAATCCTTCAATTGAAACAGGTCGATTGCGAGTGAATAGCAGCTTTAAATTGTCACGCCCCCGCCTCCGCGAGGCACGTGAGGCACCTAGTGCCCACGTGGGGGCCACATGAGGGGGAACACGGGGCTCTCCTGCCAGATATTGTTCGGTTCTAGGGCTTCACGCAAGCGTCCTTCACCCCTCCCCGGTTTTGTTTTCCACCCAAAATGCGTCTGCAGGATTTGGAGACACCCGCCTCATATGCCCAGGCTCTGGAACGAGTCTTTCCGATGTGGGACTATTGGGCCTCACACCCTTTCCACCATCGGACAAGAGCCGTCCTCGGCTCTGATACCAAATGTCACGCTCCCGCCTCTGCGAAGCACGTGAGGCACCTAGTGCCCACGTGGGGGCCACATGAGGGGGAACACGGGGCTCCCCTGCCAGATATTGTCCAGTTCTGGGGCTTCACGCAAGCATCCTTCACCCCTCCCCGGTTTTGTTTTCCACCCAAAACGCGTCTGCAGGATTTGGAGACACCCGCCTCATATGCCCAGGCTCTGGAAGAAGTCTTTCCGATGTGGGACTATTGAGCCTCACACCCTTCCCACCATCGGACAAGAGCCGTCCTCGGCTTTGATACCAAATGTCACGCCCCCGCCTCTGCGAGGCACGTGAGGCATCTAGTGCCCACGTGGGGGCCACATGAGGGGGGAACACGGGGCTCCCCTGCCAGATATTGTTCGGTTCTGGGGCTTCACGCAAGCGTCCTTCACCCCTCCCCGGTTTTGTTTTCCACCCAAAACGCGTCTGCGGGATTTGGAGACACCCGCCTCATATGCCCAGGCTCTGGAACGAGTCTTTTCGATGTGGGACTATTGGGCCTCACACCCTTCCCACCATCGGACAAGAGCCGTCCTCGGCTCTGATACCAAATGTCACACCCCCGCCTCTGCGGGGCACGTGAGGCATCTAGTGCCCACGTGGGGGCTACATGAGGGGGGACCGCGGGGCTCCCTTGCCAGATATTGTCCGGTTCCGGGGCTTCACGCAAGCGTCCTTCACCCCTCCCCGATTTTATTTTCCTCCCAAAACACGTCTACAGGATTTGGAGACACCCGCCTCATATACCCAGGCTCTGAAACAAGTCTTTCCGATGTGGGACTATTGGGCCTCACACCCTTCCCACCATCGAACAAGAGCCGTTCTCGGCTCTGATACCAAATGTCACGCCCCCGCCTCTGTGAGGGACGTGAGGCACCTAGTGCCCACGGTGTGAGGCCCAATAGTCCCACATCGGAAAGACTCGTTCCAGAGTTTGGGCATATGAGGCGGGTGTCTCCAAATCCTGCAGACGCGTTTTGGGTGGAAAATAAAACCGGGGAGGGATGAAGGATGCTTACGTGAAGCCCCAGAACCGGACAATATCTGGCAGGGGAGCCCCGTGTTCCCCCCTCATGTGGCCCCCACGTGGGCACTAGGTGCCTCACGTGCCTCATAGAGGCGGGGGCGTGACATTTGGTATCAGAGCCGAGGACGACTCTTGTCCGATGGTGGGAAGGGTGTGAGGCCCAATAGTCCCACATTGGAAAGACTCGTTCCAGAGCCTGGGCATATGAGGCGGGTGTCTCTAAATCCTGCAGATGCATTTTGGATGGAAAATAAAACCGAAAAGAGGTGAAGGACGCTTGCGTGAAGCCCCAGAACCGGACAATATCTGGTAGGGGAGCCCTGTGTTCCCCCCTCATGTGGCCCCCACGTGGGCACTAGGTGCCTCACGTGCCTCGCAGAGGCGGGGGCGTGACATTTGGTATCAGAGCCGAGGATGGCTCTTGTCCGATGGTGGGAAGGGTGTGAGGCCCAATAGTCCCACATCGGAAAGACTCGTTCCAGAGCCTGGGCATATGAGGCGGGTGTCTCCAAATCCTGTAGACGCGTTTTGGGTGGAAAACAAAACCGAGGAGAAGTGAAAGACGCTTGCGTGAAGCTCCAGAATCGGACAATATCTGGCAGGGGAGCTCCGTGTTCCCCCCTCATGTGCCCCCACGTGGGCACTAGGTGCCTCACGTGCCTCGCAGAGGCGGAGGCATGACATTTGGTATCAGAGCCGAGGACGGCTCTTGTCCGATGGTGGGAAGGGTGTGAGGCCCAATAGTCCCACATCGGAAAGACTTGTTCCAGAGCCTGGGCATATGAGGCGGGTGTCTCCAAATCCTGCAGACGCATTTTGGGTGGAAAACAAAATCGGAGAGGAATGAAGGACGCTTGCATGAAGCCCCAGAACCGGACAATATCTGGCAGGGGAGCCTCGTGTTCCCCCCTCATGTGGCCCCCACGTGGGCACTAGGTGCCTCACGTACCTCGCAGAGGCGGGGGCGTGACATAAATGACCTTGTTTACACTATAGATCATACAATAAACAATACCATTTGGCACATCAAGAGGCATTGATGAGTAATATTAGTAAAATTGGCTGATAGGTAATGTTAATAAAGGTAGGGCGATGGATTCTGGCTATAAAAGGTTAAGGTATAAATAATCCAAAAGAAAGTGTTGTACCATTAGGATAAAGAAGGATGAATAGTTGTATCACCAAAATCCAATCTTATACAAATTGATGAAGTTACAAAGGGCTGAAATTGGTTTATGTGTCATCATGCTGCAAGTGAACATAGGCAGTTAATGAAGAGTCAAAGAGAGATTTCGAATTTGAAATTAAAGCTCATAACTGACAAGAGAAATAAAATAGTAATGTAACCAACCATGACACATGGCGAAGATGGGAATTCAGATGCCTCCTAGCAGTTAATGGTAGAATGTGGAGAGGAGAGTATAAAGATCATAAATTGTAAAGAACAAAGGCTTCTTTTCGAATATCATTATGAATGAATCTTTATTTCTGATATTCAATATTTTTATTTCCTCTTTGTTATCTTTTAATTTTCAGTAGTATAGGTAACATTCTACTAATCAAAATCCTTCGAGCTCAAGGCATTCATCCTCCTCTTCCATCTGCTTTTGATAAAAAGAGTGAAACAAACTCGCACTCACCATGTAAGCTATTCAAATTGTGGAAAATTAAGTTGATGTTATCAATTGGTTTGCCTATGGCGGCAAGACAATCAGCAAGGTGCTTGATACGCTGGAGATAGGCAGTCAGAGAGTATATCTTCTTCTCTGTTCCTTGTAGATCATATTTTAGTTGGATAACGTGAGAGGCTGAGAGGGATAAGCATTGTTGCTCAAATGCAAGCCAAACTACGTGACCAGTGTTGCATTAAACCAAGAGGAGTTAATCTTGCTTTCCACTCTTTATACTTCAGATTTTCATCAAGTTTTCCATTGGAGCTTTTAACATATTCCTCCGGACATAGGAATGTGCAATCAATGAATCCCAAAGACTTGTGGGATCAGAGGACTGGAAGAAACAGAACTGCCGAAAAAGATAGCTGTGGTTATCCAATTTAATGGAAACAAAATGAGAGATATTAGAGACGGTGAGCAGGGACAAGGTGGAAATATGGAGGACTATTGGCAGGCGTCAGTTGATGTCTGCTCTGATACATATTTCTAGTCGTATAACATGATCATATTCCCAAGATTGATGAGATCGAATAAAAGCATAATGGAAAGTAATGGAAAAAAGCACAACTATGGTTATTATACGAGGATGGAAAGGCATCAAGATATTTGGAAGAAAAGATAAAGTTGGTAATCTATAATAGTAAGAAAGATCCAATGAACTAATTTTTAAAACTAAATCCGAATTCAAGGCTTACGTACCCTTAACAGGGACTTTGATAATCCACTCTCCTTGAGATGAAGTAGAAGTGGTAGAGAAGCTGCCATGGTCAATTTGTCGAACAGTCAAATGAAGTGATGCGTTTGCCCACCTTTGCTTCAGAAATTTGGAAAAGAAAATGTTGGACTGTCACTGTTAGTGGTTCCATCACCTCTATTTTGTCCAGATAAAAAGAGTAGCTTTTGACTAGTTCTTGGGTTGTCTGGCATCTGGCCACAAAATTTTATCTAAGGGTACAGCATTTATGGATTTGCAAGTCACTGCAAGCATACCCATCATCTACTTTAGGAAGTCGTAAGCACCAAATTGGCCACAAGTTAATGGCTTTTATTGTTTCACTAATTCTCCTAGGCTCCATCTGCCCATTGGCGCCACTATAAAACCAGCAGTGCTCCTTTGGACGCAGCGGCGAAGCCGTGGTCTAAGCGTGTGGAAATTAAGTCTCAGGCGACGTGACCTCGGCGCCTCGCTCATGAGTGAGGGGGTGACAGAGGAGAGACAGCTCTCAGGGGTTTTGCCACACATATTACGCGTGGAGGATTAATTCTATCACTGCCATAAATCTATAAATTGTTAAGCTCTTTGATACTACCACTGCAAGGGGTGAAGAACATGTCAAGGGAGGAATTGATGGAGGAGTTGGGAAAGACTACAGAAGCATTGCCGTCTCAGGTACCGAAAACTCTGTTTTTGTTTCCTTTATCTTAATTTAAAACTGTGAAATAGTTACATGTCTGCTACGTGATATGGTGCAAGGCAAATACTGTTGTTATCATACAGGAGAATGTGTACATATGATGGGAAAAGATCTTTGATACATTTTTAAGCGTATTTTATTTGTGAGTTTGTCTTTATCCTTTTTTTTTTTCTTTCCTTTAAATAAAATTTGGCCTTTTATCGGACATGCTAACTTTTTGCTCTTGAACATTTTTAACTGGATAAATATTAAAATATATTTTAAAAGCATAAATCAATAACATGAACCAAGGATTTCGGGGAGTCGGGAAATCAAGATTAATCGAAATGTTAGTTATATAACTTTAAAACTATGCCAAAAATATTCATATTATCGAATATCATGCTTTCTCTCAATTGTTTGCTAGTGTTTTTCAAATAGTTTTTTTGCCGTCATCTCAGCTAAGGTTTTCATCAAAAAAAAAAAAGAAGAAGACTTACATCATAGAAATAGAGAAAGCTATCCCCATAATTACTCTTTTCGCCTTCGATCATTTTCTAAAATATATAAAGAGTAGGAGAGCAATTTCATCGCTGTGATAAAATTTAAATCATTGTGAAACGCAATGTAGATTAGATGCGTGCACTTATTCCTTTCACCTATCTCTCCAATCAAATATCTGAAAAAACCCTGACCCATGGAATGGGTCCTATCCCTCTAATAATATCTGCATAAGTTCTATTCATCCTTTCAAGTTTTATTCTGCAACCAAATGTACCCTAAATTCCAAAATCATTCGATGTAGGAGTTTCTTAATTTAGCCATTATTACTAAATTTGTGATGAGGATACATCAATTTGCAATATATGTAAAATGAAGACTTCTTGGCTGTGTAAAATGAATAAAAAGCGGCAATATAGGGGACTCCAAAGAGTAATTACGCACATAAAAGTTATTCACCAGGGTTGTATATTTGCGGTTTCCTGTTAGACACCAGCTATATCTAAATTTTGTTATGTTTTATTTGCTCATTGTTTGATGCCAAATTACCGGTCAACAATTATTGAAATCAATCATAAAAGCATAATACTTTCCGTCAATAATAACTCAATATAAAGTAACCATCAATGAACCTCAATTTCCTCATTTTGCCAGGCTTGAAAAGCTCCATTGGTAAAAAATCTAAATAGGGAGCGCACCAATATTTAAATTGCATGCCATGGGGCCGATTTTGATGCAACGATTGGAGCCCATGGCATCACTCACCCCCAAAATATAAATAGTGTTCATCTCGAGGACTTAACAGTAGTGGCTGTCATTAGATAATCGCTATGGTCACCATGTTCTTTTCCGTCAGGTCTAGCCAGCCGTATTTAAAAATTACCATCACCATTCCACCACCCGAGGAAGATGGCAAAAACCTGAGTAGAAAATACTCCGCCGGGACGGCGCGTTCGCCCAAGACACGCCCGGCCCGCCCCCTAAATCCGGAGACGTTCATGCGGCTCTGCTCCTATCGAAAATGACACAGGAAAAGCCTCTTGTATTCGCCTCAAAATCCAAATGTCCTCGCTTATTCCCTCCTGTTCCATCTTTTGTCTCCAAATTCAGATCTAATCACCGCGTGTGAGGAGGTGACTTGCTCCAAGATTCTTATCCTAAATTAGAGCATCAGTCCTTTAGGGTGCTGTGTTTGGTAGCCATCCATCTCCTGATGGCAGTTATTCAGTGTTGCATAGCACTCTGCAGTGCAAATCATACACCATAGAGATTTTTGAGTTCCTAAATTAATACGCATCCGAATATTTTCCATGTTTCTATCAAATTCTATTTGCCTTGATTCAGTGGAATTTACGTTGCAAAATTTGTTGTCGAAGACCTTTTATTTTTTTCTCTTAAATTGATTATTAAAAATTTTGAAAGCTAGACTTGGATGTAGCTCATCAAATACTAGGATTAGATGATGTTGGATTGCGTTTGCTCTGCCAGCAAGCACTTGGTAAGTTTAGAAAGAACATCCTTCTAAAAATAGATATTAACAAAATAATTATACATCAATCCTAAATTTGTAATTATTATTGTTTATAAAAAATCCATCCCATTTGTTTTTTATATGGTATCTTGCTTTACAAAAACGACAAAGGTACAAGGATTATGCAATAATAGAAGCAGATTTAGTGCACATGCAAAATTGTTATACTACTCCATTCATAGTTCTTACTTGATTGTTGGCAACATAGCAATGAAATAGTGATTGCTTGTGACATTGTCTTAACATTCATATACAAGAGTTCATGTTAACCTCGCAACCCATAAAGGTCCTAGATCCTAAATTTCGATTAGTAATTAGCGATACGTTGGAACTAATTTGGATCAGGTTTTAATTGGATCCAGATAAAGAGATCTGGTTGTATCCTTCGCACAAAAAAAAAATTCATCTTTTTTTGGCACGAAACTACGGTTGGATCATCCATTGCGCAGATCTTAAAAATCTCTAAACCATTTTATTTATTTGATAGCATAAATTTTAAAATAAGCAGCTCATGGTCGGTTCGTGCCAAGTAATGTCTAGTTGAAAAGGGCGGATCTAGCCGCGCGTACCATCCAGCCCACTTGTAAGTTAATTATGCCCCCATGAGGTAAGCCTACCCAGTCACCTCTGCGGGTGACAGGATCCCAAATCCTTAGGGCTCGTTTGGTTCGCGGGAAGTATTTTCCCTCCTAGGAATAAGATTCCTGGGAATCAGATTCCTAGGAAGAGGATACCTAGGAAAGTACTTTTGGCATGTTTGGTTAACCATGGGAAAGTGACAAATTTCCAAAGTGCTTATGTTTGGTTAACCATCCATTTTCCTAGGAAAGTTGTGTATAATTCCTATTATGCCCTTAATAAAAATTAGGTCTTTAATGCCTCTTTAATGCTTCTTTAATGCTGAAGGGTCTTTTTGGGAAAAAATAAAAAAGAAGTGATTCCCACCTCATGGGAAAGTAACTTTCCCATGTTTCTCATGGGAAAGACTTTCCCATGAAATGTGGGAATCATATTCCCATGGGAATACAACTTTCCATCTCTCTCCTTTGAAAACTCCAACCAAACAAGAGGCATTTCATTACTTTCCCGTTGACCACACTTTCCCCCCTCCTTTTCCTGCGAACCAAACGAGCCCTTAGTGTACAACCCGACACCTAGGCACCTAGCTAGTATTGGTGACGTCTACTAAGAAGTAACCTCGTCTCATTCTCATTGTCTTCCAGAGTGTCGAAGACCAGGGTACTGTGCTAATGGACCCCGATCCACCATTCCTCAAAACATACAAAGCGCTCTTCGACAGCCAACCAGAGTCGTCCGATACTGATCAAGCGGCGGAAGCCGAGGAGTGTGAGCTCCCCCTTATCGATCTCAGCCGTCTAAATGGCGAGTCCGAGGCGGAGCAGTGCAAGAGAGACATCATGGCTGCTGCTTCCGAGTGGGGCTTCTTTCAGCTGGGGAACCATGGCGTCTCCAGTAGTCTCCTGGACAGGATACGCGAGCTGCAGGCTAACGTGTTCCGGCTCCCGTTCGAGAAGAAGGCCAGCGAGAAGGTAATGGACTTGTCGCCCGAGAATTACCGCTGGGGGACGCCGAGGCCTATCTCCCTCAGGCAATTATCATGGTCCGAGGCGTATCATATCCCTCTCACGCCGGCCACCTCTGTCACCAAAACCAGCACCAGGTACTTATTTTTATTTTTACTTTTTTTTCCTAGGCTGAGGTATTTTGGCTGAACAAATAGGGCTTTTTTTTAAAAATGCACTTTTAGTGTACATCGAAAAATTATTTTGATTTATAATTTTTTTTCCAAAATATTCATGATAAAATATTATAATTACAGAAAATATTCAAAAAAATAAAAAAAAATCAAAAATTAATTTCTAAAAATATTATATTAATAAAATATTAATATATAATAATAATAATAATAATTTATATCTATAATATTGTATTATGCTATAAATATTACATTACTCTAGCTGAAACCAGCACCAGGTACTTATTCTTTTTTTCTAACCGAAGGTGCTTAGTCTATTCTTGAGCGCGTCTTAAAATCATATATGGATTGATACAAGAGCAGGATAAGAACATACTACCTCCGACATTGAGGCAATGTTAACCTGCAGTCTGGCACCTCTATCCTCGGTGCCATGAAAGAGTCCATGCTTCATTCTCCTACTGGAGTCATATTTTTATCTCTAAAATCTCTTACGCTTCTAATTCTGATCTCTTCCCTGCTTCTTTAATCCTAGATCTCTTGTACTTTGTTTTGTTCAGATCTTTTTCTGTCTGCAATTGCTTCCCTGCTTCCTTTGTTCGGATCTTTTTCGTTTGATACAGGCACATAATGGAGGAGTTCTCAACGGCAATGTCGTGGTTGGCACATCTACTAGCGGGGATTTTAGCTGAAGGAATGGGCCATGATGGCACGTATATAACGGAGAATTGCACGTGCGATTCTAGTTATTTACGGCTGAATCGCTATCCTCCCTGCCCAGTAAAAGATCGAGTCTTTGGTTTGGTCCCTCACACTGATACTAGTTTCCTGACCATAGTACGCCAAGATCAAGTAGGTGGGCTGCAATTGATGAAGGATGGGAGATGGATCACTGTTAAACCCAATGCTGATGCATTAATTGTCAACATTGGTGACCTGTTCCAGGTATATAAACCTTCAAATGCCATAGCTTTCTACTATGGTGATCTCCTAAGAGAACTGTGGAGATTCTGCTTTAAAAATAAGAGTTACTGAGGACAATTATATTGGTAAAACATAAGGTGGCATGACTCAAGGAGTAAAATTTAGAGGAGGAACCATGCTTTAACACGATCTTGTTTAAGTACGGCATCTTGTAGGATTTTTGCAGTACCGACATAGCTTGTTTTAAACGATTAGATTCCCACTGAAGAAATGGTTAAAGTTGATTTTAATCACTATGGTTTGTCGTTCATTTTGATTTTTGAACACATGCAGGCATGGAGTAATGGAGTGTACAAGAGTGTGGAACATAGAGTTATGTCCAACCCCCAACAGGAGAGGTTCTCAGTGGCATACTTCCTCTGCCCCTCCTATGACACTGTGATACGGAGCCTTGCAGAGCCTGCGATCTATAGAAAGTTTAGCTTTGGGGAGTACAGACAGCAAGTCCAAGAGGATGTTAGAGGGACAGGTCACAAGGTTGGGCTTGCAAGGTTCCTTGCTCAAAACACATGACCATAGAAGGGCCGGTACTCATAAGAAGATAAAATGGCAAGAGCTTTTTTCTTTCTTTCAGACCCCCTCACTTCTTGCGGGTTCTCCTATTTCCCGTTTTTAGGCCAAAAGGCTAGATTTTAATATTTCATACAGAAAAAGAAGCAGCAAATATTGTAATCAAAACAGGTTTACAGCATTTGAGATGGCATCTTAAAAATTACAGAAAGGAAATAAAAGTTATGTAAGTGGTTGTTAACCACCAATGCAAGCGATTTTGCTTGGTGAAATTAAGTCTAGTGTTTGGTTTGCTCATCAAGAAAGGGTGTGTTTCTGTGCTATGTATAATCATTTTTAAAACGTTCTTCCAACTGTCATATTTCATGCATTAACCTTAACAAAATATGGCAGATCCCAATAAGCATTTGTTTAGCTTCTCAAGAATCTTTACCTTCTGTTTAGGGAAGTCATAATCAAATTAACAATAATAGTCTCCTTATGCTCAGGTGGACTAGGTTATAAGTATCATCTATGAAAGCAGTTTCTGCAACTTATTTATCTTTCAAAGCAATGCAGTCAGAAGTTATTGACTGGTGATAAATAAATCACAGGGTAAATCATCTCTCGCAAATACTCATCAAGTGATAAAAGGGTTGCAATATATATATATCATCCTCATGTATAGAGCCAGTAATCAAGCAACAAGTAAAAGAAAACAAGTAGATCCAAGCAACATAGGAAGGTAGCCATTTGTTTATAAGATGTCCATTTTCAAAAAGCATCTGGTCTGCCATCAAGAAAACGCAATTGAAGTTGAAGGGTTGGCTGACAAATCTTCATGATCTTTGGACAATTGAGAAGAAAGAACAGGCATCTGGTGAATGGAAGGGCAGGGAATCAGCTTCTAGCAACCATCTGTTCAGAAATCTGGAGAGAACGGAACTCGCAGATTTCTCTGAGAAGGCCTCACTCAATACATGCGACTCTCCAGAAGACTTCAACTAAATTTCACAGTTGGGAGTGCCTCTGTAACCAGAACACTGAGAAGCAGCATAAGAATCTTTGGAAGAGTGTGATAACTTTGGCATCTTGTGTGCAACAGCATTCTTACTCTTGTCTCTCCCTTGTAAATTCTTTTTCTTCTCACTATGTGAATACTTTCTGATCTGAATAAATTCTGGGGCTGCTCCTGGCAACCTCCATTCTTACCAAAAAAAAAGGACGTAGGGCACCGGTTAACTTTTTTGGACATGGAAATTTGGTTAACAACATTGAAAGAACAAGCGAAAAAGAAGGAAGCTCCTCTCAGCCAATATACGAAGCATTTAGAAAAACAGAGTAGGCATTACTAAATCTTATCTTTTCCTGCATTCAGCTCTAACTGTTTGTTCTATTGGAAGAAGAGCAACAAATTGAGTTTGCTTTCAATCGGTGGATTAAGAGTCCAAAATTAAAAATTACTCAATCATAAATGAATAATTTGGAAAAGCTATGTTGCTAAGGCCAGACTGTAGGCTATCACAGGCTTAGCCACAGGTGCAACATACAGCTTAAGTGGCCTTAGCAATATCGTGCAGCTTGATGAAAATTATAAAGCATACAAGCAGTAACAGGATGTGAACTTGTAAATTGTAATTGGCTGGAATCTGAATTAAGTGAATTGATGATTTGTGTTTTAAAGCTTGAATTAAGTTTCAGAAATTGACCATTTTCCGAACCGTAAGGGAAAGCTTTTGAAACTGAACAGCAATGGGTGCGCTTGCACATGAAAAAGTATTGACATCCCAATTTTGATTACTAAATTTGATTCAAATTTAGATCACCTTATCACCTTAGAATCTATTTTAACGTTTCTTCTTGAATTCTAAATCATAATGGAAGTGAAATAAAATGAAATGGCACCAAAGATAGGATGAACTCTATTCTGTTGAGTGTCAAAGTAATTAATTTTTTATAGACTCAATCATTCAGATGAAATATCATATATACATATGTTGCTAGAAATTAGACCCGGGGGCGGCTGTCGGCTGAGGAGGAGGAGCTCCGGCGCGAGAATGGTGGGTGGCGGTCCGTCGACGGGTGGCGTCCTCCGGGAGACCTGCAAAAATGCCGGTGGCCGGGGTTTCCGGTGCCAGCCCTCCGATGCTTAAGTCAGAGGGGGGCTTAATTTTGGAGAAGGAGAGGGACTGTATTTCGAAGTCCGAAACCCTCCCTTGGGAGGAAGAAGCTCCTTTTTTAGAGGGAGAAGCTCCCTTTTTATAGGAAAAGTGACACGGTTACCTGTGATGTGACTGGACGAATTAATGGGTTACCGTCATGATTCGACGTGGGCGTGGAAATAATGAGTTGCCGTGGATGGTCCGTTCCCATCATGGGAGAAGATGGCGTGCAGCCAGAGCTTACTTGTGGCGCGCAGTGCAGTACATTCTTGGGAATGGTGAGACGTTGACAGTCGTAGCAGGGCATGGTCCCTGGTTAATATGTCTTTTAGCGTGGCCGGCAAGTAAAGTATGGTGCGGTGAGGCTGCTGCACGGCATGGTTGCAGCAGGTGGACGACGAGGTCGGCCTTCTGAGGTCAGCTCGGCCTTCTGAGCTCAGCAGCCTTCTGGTCTCGGCCTTCTGAGCTCGGCAGCATTTTGGTCTCGACCTTCTGAGCTCGGCAGCCTTCTGGTCTCGGCCTTCTGAGCTCGGCAATCTTCTGGTCTCGGCCTTCTGAGCTCGGCAGCCTTTTGAGCTCGGCCTTCTGAGCTTGGCCTGGATGAGCTCGGCCTTGCTGTCGGATTTGGGTGCTTTAATTTGTGGGTGGTCCATTTTTCCCCCCAACACTACCCTCCGATTTCCGAGTTCGAGCTGCTTTTTGGCTCGGGCGAAGGAAGTAGTCCAGTCGTCTATCATCTTGTAATATAGCTAAATATCTATGGAGATGTGCATGCTAAATAGGGTGTACCTCTTATGCAGTTGGAGTTAAGTGCTTCAGGTCGACTCAGCGGCCTTCTTTGGCCTTGTCTGTTGGCGATCGAGCCGAGCTCGATAGTTGATGGAGATCGAGCCGAGCTCGATTAGTTGATGGAGATCGAGCCGAGCTCGATAGTTGATGGAGATCGAGCCGAGCTCGATTAGTTGATGGAGATCGAGCCGAGCTCGATTAGTTGACGGAGATCGAGCCGAGCTCGATTAGTTGATGGAGATCGAGCCGAGCTCGATTAGTTGATGGAGGCGGCACAGGAGGGGCCTCCACTTGTTGCAGGCTTTGGGCTGCAATGGCTAGCGCTTGGACTTGCTGCACTAGCGCATCGAAGTGCTCGAGTTGGACTTGTAGAACTTGATCTACCGGAGATCTTGGTGGTGAATTCTGAACTGAGCGTTTGGGACTTGGAACATGATGCTGAGAGGCGTTAAAGACTCCTCTGCTCCTTAGTTTCATGGCCGCAACTCGGTCCCTTCCTCTAGCGCCAACTGTTGCTGGAAATTAGACCCGGGGGCGGCCGTCGGCTGAGGAGGAGGAGCTCCGGCGCGAGAATGGCGGGTGGTGGTCCGTCGACGGGCAGCGTCCTCCGGAAGACCTACAAAAATGCCGGTGGCCGGGGTTTCCGGCGCCGGCCCTTCGATGCTTAAGTCAGAGGGGGGCTTAATTTTGGAGAAGGAGAGGGACTGTATTTCGAAGTCCGAAGCCCTCCCTTGGAAGGAAGAAGCCCCTTTTTTAGAAGGAGAAGCTCCCTTTTTATAGAGGAAGTGCCAGGGTTACCTGTGATATGACTGGGCGAATTAATGGGTTACCATCACGATTCGACGTGGGCGTGGAAATAATGAGTTGCCGTGGATGGTCCGTTCCCATCATGGAAGAAGATGGCGTGCAGCCAGAGCTTACTTGTGGCGCGCAGTGCAGTACATTCTTGGGAATGGTGAGACGTTGCAGTCGTAGCAGGGTATGGTCCCTAGTTGATATGTCGTGGCGTGGCCGGCAAGTAAAGTATGGTGCGGTGAGGCTGTTGCAGGGCATGGCTGCAGCAGGTGGACGACGAGGTCGGCCTTTTGATGTCAGCTCGGCCTTCTGAGCTCGGTAGCATTCTGGTCTCGGCCTTCTGAGCTCGGCAGCATTCTGGTCTCGGCCTTCTGAGCTCGGCAGCATTCTGGTCTCGACCTTCTGAGCTCGACAGCCTTTTGAGCTCGGCCTTCTGAGCTCGGCAGCATTCTGTTCTCGGCCTTATGAGCTCGGCAGCATTCTGGTCTCGGCCTTCGGAGCTCGGCAGCCTTCTGAGCTCGGCAGCATTCTGGTCTCGGCCTTCTGAGCTCGGCAGCCTTCTGGTCTCGGCAGCCTTCTGGTCTCGGCCTTCTGAGCTCGGCAGCCTTCTGTTCTCGGCCTTCTGAGCTCGGCAGCCTTCTGTTCTCGGTCTTCTGAGCTCGACAGCATTCTGGTCTCGGCCTTCTGAGCTCGGCAGCCTTCTGGTCTCGGCCTTCTGAGCTCGGCAGCCTTCTGGTCTCGGCAACCTTTTGAGCTCGGCCTTCTGAGCTCGGTTTGCATGAGCTCGGCCTTACTGTCAGATTTGGGTGCTTTAATTTGTGGGTGGTCCATTTTTCCCCCCAACAACATATATATGTGTATGCCCGTGCGTGTGTATTTCAAAATAACATCCACTCGATCAGACCATGCTGTAGTCCAAGGGAAGCAATTAGATTTGCAAGATTAATTTAAGATGTGCTCCTCAATGAATTGAAAACAGAGTGATGATCATGGACATAACCATTTACAAAAAGATAATATATCAGCTAGAGAGAAAAAATTCTTTTGAAAACCAAGATATGACAAAGGACATACATCAATGTGATCTTGCCAGAAGAATGGATTCTCACGATCAAGAGTCAAATATACGTGGTCACTAAAGTATCTTTATAGGTTGAGACGAGATCCAAAGTCGCGGTGTAAGAGTTTGTATGACCATGTTTGCTCAAACTAGTAAATAAATAAAGATTAAAGAGTTCGCTCTTACATAAAGGAAGAACTGAAAGAGGACTTGGTTTCAATCCATAAAGGACACTTAAGAGCACTAATAATTACATTTTCTGAGAAAGAAAGAGGTCTAACTACTATTTATCCTTATCATGATCACCATCTAAGCACCCATAAAAAGAGGAGAGAAATGGAATGTAACTTCAAGTCATGAAGACTCCATGCAAGTCTAAGCAAATTGCGATGATTAGATGTCAACATAAATTCTCTGAAAATTGATGCTCAATTTCTAGAAAGTTACTAAGAGACAAATCTAACAGGAAATTTAGAAGGCAAGTTAGTGGCCAGGGAGGATTGCCTAATATTGATGAATCTAGTAATTGGTTGAAGACGAACAATGTGAACCTAATGAGCAACTAGGACAGTCTAGCATTGATAACTAATGAGTGCAATAAGTTATAAAAGATCTAGCACAGCCAATCTTGTAGGTTTATTTGAGTACATCTATTTACAATCCTAATAGAGCCCAATGGTGCATTATCTTTAGGGCCAAGAGATTTTTAAGGGGCACCATCGATCATGCATTGCATTTCCTTGTTTCTCAGCTCAGGTTATGTGTATCTCAAGGGTTATTTCATATTTAAAGGATGATCTAGATATTGTATCCTGCTGATCATGTACAAGATCAATTCAAATTCAGATGATAAAAAAGTTCAGAAAATGTGTTCTCAAAGACAAGGAAAGCATAACACTGCAGCTACTCTTAACACTCTTTCACATATAATTTTTTCCCTCTTTGAGGACACAAGGATTTCATCATGATCAGGAATTCCATGGAGCCAACAAAACCTCCATTTTCATAGCACAATAAAAGCAAGCAATAACCATAAAAATAACAAATATTAAATAGCCATCAGCAGCAGGTAGCACAATTTTCGCACATATACTTAGAATTTTAGTTATCAACAAATCATAAAAATCATTCTATGTTGCAGTAAACTGGATCATAAGACATGATAAATTCAAAACTTTAAGCTAATTTACATCTCATTCAATAATAAGTTTCCTTTCAGCTCTTCCCCTGTTCAAGTTCTTGGATACCTAACTGCTACTAGCTTTCATAAGACTTTCAAATTCAAATCCACTAATATTAAAATCTGGAATTATATATGCTAAAGGGAGGGGAAAAGGTGAATAGGAACAGAAAAAGATCTTATATTCCTCAACGGAAATAAAGGATTAGAGCAAGATATAGGTACCATACCTTGCCAACGAAGGTGGTTTCTTGGTAAGGTCAGAGAAGAATGAAGATATACCAGGAAATGAAGGGAGCTTTTAAGGACGAGTTGGGCCGGAAATGGGGCCAGGCCCGGGTGGCTTCTGATCGGGGTCATGGCCTAGAGACGAGTTAGTTTGTGTAGGACTTTCGCCTAACAATAAGATCTGAAGCAATTTTGGACCAGGGACGATGCTAGGCCTAGCCCGACCCTGCCCCGAAGCCCAAACCTGGACCTGGCCCTACCCCTTCCCCCTCCTCCCTTTCCCCAACATTCAGACCATTAACCCACCGAGCAATGGAGGAGAAAATAATCTGGCTGCAGATAAGGATGGCAATTTTAGCTGATTTATCAAGTACCCGATCCGACCCGACCCATTTAAACCCAAAAACGAGTATGGGTTTAGAGAAGAAGGGCATATTTTTTCATGTGATCTATATAGCCAATATATATATATAGTTCATTGGAACTTTGCTTTTTTTTTTTTTTGGGAGGAGGGGGTGCGGGAGAGGAAAAAAATTTTCTTTCATTTTTGTTGAGAAAAACTTTTAATCATATATAATGCATATTATTTTGTTTTTTAATAATTTTTTTCCTCTTGCAGTGTACATCCCTTCATTCAGAATTTTTTCAGAAAAACACTCTTACAAAAATGTCACCAAGCACAACTCGGTAATGTACTTTTACTATTAACTTTCTTTCCCAATTATTTCCTATGCAAAAAGAAAAAAAAAAACTAATATAACAATGCATAGCGAGCATAGAGAGTGGCAAACAATACCACCTGCAAAAAAAACCACATACTAGGTAACTTTTAAGTGTTGTTTTTCCTTCTATTCCATTCACTATTTCTATTCCATTACCAGATAATAATAACTGTATAATATTTTAATCCAACATTTTTTTTTCCAGTACAAGTGAAGAAACTACACCCCCAATGAAATTATTGTCCATGTAAGTTTGATCATATTTCAAATATTCTTCTTTATTATGCTCAAACCCTCGTGCAGTGCGGTTCCCATGCTATTAGCCATCAAAGTTCTCCACATTAAGAGATGCGGGTATCCAAGAGACTGGAAAGCAGAGGAAGCCGGAGGGCTTATTGAGCCTAGAATATCCTAATGCCTTGAAATCGTAATGTGTATGGTCTCTAAGAATTGATGAATTCATACACAACTCTAATAGCCAAGTTAATAGTATATACAGAAGGCCTTCTTTGTTGCTAAAATACCCTTTAATTTCTCAAGTTATGACGTGGCCATTCATAACAAGATATGATGAATTTTTGTAAATTTTAAATTTGGATCAATCAGTGGACGATAAAAAAAAAAAAATCTTGGTCTAAACTCTACCATATTAAAAGAATGCTTAATCTTTTAGGAAAAGTTATAGAATATTTGCACTATCGTTTATGTATAAACAATCGCTGGCATCGCCTTAATTATAAGAGATCATTACATTTATCCTGTTTAGTCTAGGTTTAGAAACGGTTAAGTTTTGCTCCATAACACATATAGCATGCAACTCAGATGGTCACAAAGCATTATAATGTAAACTATTTTTAGAGGAATTTGATTCTCTTGTGAGCTCGCAATTGTGCACTTTTTTATTTATTCGCATAAAAACTTTTGCATTGTATTGATGGGAAAGCTGACGATTTCCTCATTTTTTTATGCTCGGAAGCATGTCTACAATAAGATCAAATTAAAAAATATTTATCTATACAAATATTTAATATCAGTTAACAAAATTATACTTACAGCTAAGGAAGAGTAGAGATAATTAAAAATACTTACTATGAATTATGAGTGATAAAGATATAACAACATTTCTGGAAAAAAAAAATATATGAATATCCTCTTAAATATCAAATGATGCATGAATACCCTTCCAAAATTGATATTTGCATGTATACCTTCGTAAAACACTTGTTTTGTTATTTTATCATTTTTTTACTTAGTTTTTGCATATGTATGCATACCATCTAACGTTTTTTTAAAATTAACGGTTTCAAATTAAAATGACAAAATAATCTTAATCGATAGATGCGCAAAAAAAATTTTTATAAGTCTACCGCAATGAAAAAAAAAGTAATTTCAAAAATTTATTTTATTTTTAATTAAAATAAATATGATTTTTAGAAATGGTGTTAGAAGAATCATTATATTAGAAATATTTATAAAAAATAATATTTTATGAGAATAAAAAATAAATATAATTTTTAAAAAATATTTAAAAATTTTAAATTTTTGGAAAATTATTTATAAAAAAATCGAAAAAATAACAACATTCCACAAAACGACACCAAACTTTGAAATCTTCCTTTTTCCTGCCGCAGATGTCCCACCCCTCGCTCTCCTGTCCAAAGGTTTTCAGAGACAAGTGGGATTGAAAATCCTGCTTTCTTGGTATCTTATTTTGTTTAGATATTATATTTTAGAAAGCAATACGGCCAGAGGCATCTGGGGTACTCTTTCCGCTATTATAGCGCCCAGGTTCGTCCTTGTTTCTTGGGTACCCCCACCTCTTGGTCATCTCAAAGTGAATTTCGATGGTGGTATGTTGGTGGATGGTGTAGTTGGAGGTATCGAATTCGTGATCAGAGATTCTTTTAGTAGACTAGTAGCAGCCGGAGGACGGCGCATTTCTAGGATTACTGTTGTTGGGGCAGAGCTCCAGGCTGCAAGGGAGGGGCTGACATATGCGAGGAGGACTCTTGGAGCCGAAAGGGTATATCTCGAGGGGGACTTTTCTGTGGTGATTGACTGGATCCGAGTTGTGGATAGATACGAGGATGGCCATCCTCTTATCGGAGAGACTCGCAGGATGGTTATGGAAATGGGTGGGTTGGCTGTTCATGTGTTTTGGAAGGCAAACGGGGCAGCAGACTGGGTCGCCTCCTTCGTCGCTAGGCACTCCGGAGATTTCTTATGGACATTTGCAGGAAAGATTCCCTCTCCTTGTACTCTTTACTTTCTCATGACTGGGTACTCAAGTTAGAGCTATATAAACTGCCGTATTAAAAAAGAAAAAAAAGAAAAAAAAAGAAAAAAAAGAAGAAGAAGAAGAAGAAGAAGAAGAAGAAGAAGAAGAAAGCAATACGGTCAGCTCTTGAAGGCATCGAGGCACAGCATCAGGCCAAGGCCAGCATCTCTCCTTCCTTCTGAGACGCTAATGTAGAATCCCAGCATCTCTCCCTTTCTGTTAGAAAAAGAAAGGTATAATCTCTGCCCGAAGCAACCTCCCAGTTCTCTTTCCTCCCTCCAAGCCCCCATTTCTCCCTCTTAATCCGCCCAAGAAGAGTGCCACCTTCGCCATGGCTTCGCCCGCAATGCCACCGCTCCCTGGGCTCTTCGCACCTCCCATCCTCCACTCCACCCTCGACCGCTTGGCCTCCCACCTAAACACCCTTCCCCCCTCGTCCTCCGGCCTCGAGCAACCACTCCAAACGCTGCACTGCGCTTTGCTCCGCGCCACGGAGACGATTCCAACCAAAACCCCGTGTTCGCCCGACCTCATGAGCCAACTCAGAGACGCTGCCTACGCTGCCGACGACTTGGTTGACGAGCTCGAGTACAGAGCATTGCAACAACGAGTGGAGGAGATGGCCAAAGCTTCAGCCAATCAAACACCTGGTGGCCTCAATCTCTCTGTATTCAAAGGCTTCCAAACCGGCGAAGAAGACGCCGTGTATCAGCCTGTAATCCCAAGCCAGGCTAGTGGGGAATCCTCGGTCACAGCGTCTGGTGGCTCTGCCGTTAACCAGGCTGGCGGCGGATCCTTGGCGCCGGTATCCGACGGTACCGGCAGCGGCACTGGCGGCGAAGGTGAAGGAAACCAAACAAATCGTGCAACCGGCAAACACGGCTCGCATAAGAGAATCAGTGGATCCTTGTCAACTCTATGCAGCTGCTTTCATGGTAGAGATGGTCTCACAGATCGAACAGTCGGTGCATCTTCTAATTCTATTCAAGCTGGAGAGCATGCTGATAAACGGTCAAGCAAATCGATTCGTAAAATTTTCAAGTGGAGGCGCAAGGAAGTTGTCCGGCATCAAGTTGGTGATGATGCTATGAACCAGAAAGTTGGATCCCCTGCTACTTTGCGAGATGATGCCAACAAGAACCGCTTCAACCAGGGAAAGGATGATCCAAGTTCTACTCAAAACAATGCCAATTTGCAGGCTGATGGTGATGCCATGAATGAGGCAAGTGGCTCCTCAGATTCGACGCACAAGGATGATGAAGGTACCACTGACCAGGTAACCGATTCTAAGCTACCAGAAATTTCTTATGAAAAAGTCATTGCAAAAAGGATAGAGAAAATTACAGGGCAACTAGACCTTATTTCTAGTCAATGGAAGGATGCTTTGAACATTCCAGGAATGGATAGTGATCTTAGAGGACCACCTGAGAAGTCGAACGGCTGTAGGATTACCTCAACCGTTAAGCAAGGGGAGGTATATGGTCGCGACGGTGAGAGAGAGCAGTTGGTAAGGATGTTGTTGGATTCGGGAGATTGTGACGAGAATGTACCTGTCATTCCGATATTTGGTGCGGGGGGTGTGGGCAAGACAACTCTCGCTCAGTATGTGTATAGAGATAAACGAGTCGAGAAATATTTCCATTCAAGTTTGTGGATTTGTGCCTCCGATGATATTAATGTGATGAGGATTGCAGGAGTGGTTTTGGGGCCTTCTCCCACTTCTAGAGCCAATGAAGTCTCTCAACTTGAAAAACTAGACTTCCTGGAAGGGATTCTAAAGGAGGAGCTGAAAGGAAAGAGGTTCTTGCTTGTGCTCGATGATGTTGAGAGCATCGAGTGGACAACGCGCTTTGCTGCTATAAAATCTGGTCAAAGGGGTAGCAAGATTGTGATGACAGCGAGAAGGGAAGAAGTGGTAGATGAGGAAGTTAAGAGGAGCAAAATTGTTTTGGGAGGTTTAAAAGGGGATGATTTTTGGTTACTCTTCAAGAAATGTGCATTTGGTGATGAAGACCCGGATAAACACCTAGAGTTGCAGAGGATTGGGAAGGAAGTAGCTGAAAAGCTGAAGGGCTCGCCGTTGGCAGCAAAGGTGGTGGGAGGGCTGTTGCAAGTTGATATGGATGCTGGCCACTGGACAAACATTTTAGGAAGCGACTTATGGGAGTTAGGAAAGGACCCCCATGACATTATGCCATCTCTGAGATTAAGTTATCAATACCTACCTTCTCATCTCCAATGGTGCTTTGCCTATTGTTCAGCATTTCCCAGAGGTTACCCATTTGATGTCGACAAGTTGGTCAACATATGGATCGCCCAGGGATTAATTCAATCAAAGAACACGAACAAGGGACCGGAGGATGTAGGACGAGAGTACCTCAGTGACTTGGTATCCAGGTCTCATTTCGAAATCCCCAACTATAGGAAATCTTACTGGCAAGGAAGATACCATGTGATGCATGATTTGATGCATGAATTGGCAGTATCTGTTTGTTTGGATGAATGCCTCATATATGAAGGTAAGGAGTTAGGAATCATGCCAAAGACAATTCGCCACTTATCTGTATCTCATTGGGCTGGACCTGATTTCCTTTCTGAATGGGAGAGCTTGCGAACCCTCATGGTTAACTCCATGCATGGCATAGATTTTGGAGCACTGAGAAGCATCCGGGTGCTAGATATATCTTACAGCTACATGAGGCAGCTGCCGGATGCTGTCAGTCATCTGATACATCTTCGATACCTGGACCTTTCAGGCAATAATATTTACAGTTTACCTGAATCACTGTGTAGGCTCTACCATCTACAGTCACTGATAGTACCAAATACATGTCGCAGATTACCTAAAGGGTTGACCAGTCTGATCAACTTGCGGCATCTCAGCGCAAGTGATGAAGCAGTTTCTTGGATAGCTGGAATTGGGAGGCTCACTTGCCTTCAGGAATTGAAGGAATTTCATGTCAGAATTGTCAGAGGACATGACATCGGACAGTTGAAGAACATGAGGGAGCTTAGAGGCCAGCTTTGCATTCAGAGTCTCGAAGATGTGGGAAGCAAGGAAGAGGCGATTGAGGCTAACTTGAAAGACAAAATCCATATTGAAAAGTTGCAACTGAAATGGAGCCGGTGGATGCGGAAGAAGGTCAGGACTGATGCGCAGGAGATACTTGAGTGCCTCCAACCACCACCTCTTGTCAAAGAGCTGGAGCTCCACTGGTTCAGAGGTGCCCAGTCTCCGAGTTGGCTAGCAGCACAATCTCTCCGGTCGTTGCAGTCTATTCATCTAAGAGGCTGTGAAAGGTGGCGGCGCCTCCTGCCTCTTGGGCAGCTGCCTCTTCTTGAGGTTCTCCACATGGAAAATATGGATGTGGTAGTTGATGGAGGTGATGCGGTCGTTGAGATGTTTCCATCCTTGAAGGAGCTATGGTTGGTTGACATGTCGGTCTTGTTTGAGGGCATCTCATTTGAAGACCAAGGTCGCAAGTTTTTTCACCACCTTCGAAGGTTAAAAGCTCTGAATTGCCGTAAGGTGAAAGGATTACCCCCACTTTCCATGCTTTCATCACTAGAAGAGCTTGAGGTGAAAACGTGTCCTGATCTTGAAAGTGAGCTGCCTGAATGTTTGAAGGTCCTCACTTCTCTTTCCTCACTAAAGATGTCAGCACCAAAGCTAACATACTTCCCAGGGGAGGTAATGCAGTACCTAAAACAGTTGGAGATTGACGGATGTTCAGATCTCTCGTCCTGGTTGGTTGAGGAGAAAGATGAAGCTGGAAGGTCATCACTCATCTCTCTGAGCATCATTGAAACACCCCTGCCCACAGGACCAATCCTCATGAGATACCTCACCTCCCTCAGAGAGTTGAAAATTGACCGTTGCTCCAAACTCACATCCTTCACCACCGAGCAGAAAGAGTGGTTTAAAGGCCTCACCTCACTCGAGGAGCTATGCATCTCCAATTGTAAGAATCTCATGTTCCTTCCTGTGGAGCTACATGAACTTCCCTCTCTGGAGAAGTTGGCCATAACATATTGTCCTATGCTACGAGCTTTGCCTATTGGCTTGCCTACCTCATTGAAAAAGTTGGACATTTGGGGATGTAATCCGGCATTGATAGCACAATGGCAAGATGAAGTAGCTCCTGCTTGGGTCAAACAAATTCCTTACAAATCTATTTATTGAGCAAGGAAGAAGGTAGAGAGCTCGAGAAGAAAGGTAAAGCAATTGCTTTTTTTCATGGTGGCTGGTGGTATGAATATGAATCTCACTCCTCTCCTCTCCTCTATTGATCTCCCTTTAGTGACAACTTAATCACTTTTGAAAGGTGTTTGGTAATGTCTTAAAAATAAAGTGATAGCAAGGCCTGACCGATTGATTCTTGCTAGTTGAATTCTGATCTGAAGGCCCACGGCATGTCATTTTTAACCTCGTTATAAGGGGCTAGCCTCGCATCCAAGTCCTAATAGTTCTCGACTCTATTTCTATTTTAAATTTCTAAGATTATGCCATTTTTATGAACTTTGCTATTATTTTGCATGAAAGGGAGATCGTAATTACTGAATAATTATGGCCAATATGGGCTATACAAGCGACCTTTATCAATGCTCTACTTAATTTCTAGAGAATAACAGCATTGATTCAATATGATTTGCACTTTTATATTCATGAATAAGGGATTTCAATCATTCTAAGTGGTTTTATCGATGTTGTTGCAATTTCCTCAGGTAATTGGGAGAATGAATTTACTGCTGCTTGAAATGTTAGCTCAGGTATGATTGAAAGTACTTGCCTTGCGGAGGATGGCAGTTTTTTTACATTCATGGGAAGGAATATAGTGGTCTTAGTTATGTCATAAAGCTTGTGTTTTGAAATTTGTTACCTGGTTACCTGCCTGTACTAATTAGATCTAAAGATGTTTGGAATATGTTTCATCTTCTTCATCTTTTCTGCTCCAATTATGTCATTTCAATGTGGCATGTATATCAATGTTTCAAGGTGATTGAACTATATTATCATCATCTTTTGTTGCATGAATCACTTTCAGTTTGTGTATTAACTTGAGGAGATTTAGTGACCATGCATTCCCCTCTATGCTGTATGGTTTGTGGATAATCATCAATATTCTTCTGGTATCAGTTGGGGATCTATGATGACTTGCAAATTGGGAACTCTTTGTATCATAATGATAATTTCGTACAAAAGTATCGAAGAGCGCATGTACCGCACCATTATCGCAGAGTCCATGTGTCTGTCTGTTTAGTAATGCATGTTCTCATCTCAAGTTCAATGAGGTATCATTATTTGTTGCAGGAGCTCAGGAGACTGGGGAAGGTTTTTCCTACACTGATAATGCCCTTATAATTGATACTTAAGGTCTGGACCTAAAGATTAGATGGTATGTTTCTCATCTACTCGATTGTGCTTCATGAAATTTGGAAGGCTTTTACTTAGCACCTTTGTACCAAATATGTATATCTAATAATGTGGGTTTTTACCATTTATGCTCAAGATCTGGAGCGTAAGATGGTAGGATTGGTGTAGTTTGTTGATTGGTGTTTTTATCCTCTACTTGATTGTGCTCCATTTAAACTTTGGGAGGCTTTACATAGCACCTGTGCACCTAATATGTGAACAACTTGCAGATTGTATAATATCTAGAAGATGATATTGTAGCAGCCCAGCTTTCTTTGTCCTTGTGGGCTGGCCTCTTCATGTCTCATGATGCAGGCAAAGAAGAAGATTCCTATCAACTCAGATAGAAGTCTTCTTCCTCCTCTAATTCCGACAGAAATTAGAGACTGCCAGAGCAAATCTGAGTTCTTCTAGAACTCGGGAACCTCCTCTATTTAATCCTCCTTCTCCTTCTGGCTCTATTGATAATGATCGAAATCTAGCCACCGATTTCAAGTTCTAATTCTGAATTTCTTTCTTGGATTATCGCCGGAAAAAACTGCCGGAACTTTGCAGGCAGAGAGGTAATGAGTCAAGCCTCTTCTTCCTCCTAGTTTTCTGGTTCCGTGACCGTTGCCGCCGCTTGATCTAGGGTCGGCGAGCCACCATATCACATGAAATATGATAGTCCCTGTTTCTCTTCCTCTTCCTTGGTTTGCCAGCCACCGGCCGCCAGTTCAGGTCGGACTTCACTATCTCTTAGGATCTCCAAGATTGCCGATTGGGCAAAGCGACCCCCACTATTTAAACCCAACATACAAGACCCTTTCATAATATTTACACTATTTAGGCCATCATATGCAAAACTAGATGGGCAAGATTATTGCATGAATCCTTTGTAAGTGTTTTTTCTTTTGTGTAAAAATGAACGTGAATCATCATAGCAACTCTTTTGTAGTGGTTGATTAGCTAAGGGTTATATAAAGATACAAATGAAGCATTATTGCATGCATCCCCTTGTACAGAATTATTATTGCACTAAGGGGCTTTATGTAAAATTGCTCCAAATTTTGCCATAATCGGCATAATGCTTCAAAACGAGTGGCTTTCCTGCGTGCCCCTAGAGAAACCAAACGCCTCTTTTCCTTCTCGACCCTTTCCTATCGGTCTTCTGGCGAATCGAACGAAGCTTTCTTCCCTTACTCCCTCTCATCCACCTCCGGCCCGTCGTTCCCCCGCCGACCACCGTCCCTACCGCCGTCTGCGCCATCACCGTCCGGCCGGATCGCCGGTCCGAACCCTGCATCGCTCGGATTACATAGCGGCAGGCAAACGAGAAGGAGGCGGCGTTGGAGTTTGAGGGAAAAGAAAAAAAGAAGAAGAAACAGATCGTTGCCGAGTCCATCTGGTGGGTTCTTTTCCTTTTGATCTTCTTCGTTTTTCCTCCCGCTTTTGGATTCTTTTAGCTTGATATATCTCGGGAAAAACCGTTATTTGTGATTTATTTTAGGTTTCACTACATTCCTAAGGTTCGATTAAGAAAATTGTACCCAAATTTTAGGATCTCTCTCCTTGGAAGCATGGAGCCAAAGGCTAGCGATACCGATGACTTCCTTGAATCCACGGTGCTTCTGGACGAAGCACAGTATGAGGAGGGATTCAAAGACGGGTATAATGATGGCTTGGGTTTGGGAAAGGAGGAGGGCAGAGAAGTGGGCTTGAAGCTGGGATTTCAAGTTGGGGAGGAGCTGGGCTTCTATCGGGGCTGCGTCGATGTGTGGAGCTCAGCGATTCGGGTCGACCCAGGGGCGTTCTCAGCTCGGCTTCGAAAGAGCATTGAACAACTGGGAGAGCTGGTGGATAAGTATCCCCTGTCAGAGCCAGAGAATGAGCAGGTTCAAGAGATGATGAACACCATGAGGCTAAAATTTAGGGTTATTTCGGCGATGTTGGGGGTGAGGTTGGAGTATGAAGGCTACCCAAAATCATCGGAAACAGATGTGGTGGATTTTTAATTTCCAAGGACTTGCTCCATAGTTTGTCATCTTGCTGGGCTTGTCCTTTCTGTTTTCTTCTTCCTTTTCTTCTTCAAGGAGTTTGGCGATTTTAGTTTTAGCTAAGAAGACTCATTTGCTTTTGCTATTCTCTCAGGCGGAAGTAATGGAATTTAATATTTATTGAAGAATAAGAATCATGGTGTCATAATATGATTGCTATTCTAATGTATCTTAACATGTTTGTAGCTTAAGTCGGAGAATCAGGCAATTATATTCTCAGTTATGGAGTGAAGTCTCTCATGATGTTTAGAAGAACAATGTGTTGTCTCATCTTCGGTTTTTGTTAATTTTTGCTTGCAAAATTTTATTTCCTTGTTGTTCGGTGAAAGGGTAGCATGTAAATTTAACCAAGGCTTTAAAATTGCGGTATCGTTTTCTGGGGAGTTTGAGATCTGCCTTCAACGACGGATACTGAGATTTATTAATGAATGATGACTTTTAGTTGCCTTTGATGTGCTTCTGAACTTGTTTGTACTAACTGGTAATATGGCTGATTGCATTGTAATTCACAATGGTTGCATGCATCCTCTGGGTTTTACTGTTCTCTGTCATGCTCGGAAGTATGCATTTCTTTTTCGGTAACGACAGTGACTAAGAAGTTGAAGTCTGATGTTAGTGATTCAAAATTGATTAGACTGGATTTTTTTTTGTCAGTTTAAGAGGTACAGAATATGTGGATACTTGATACTCATCAAAATGTTTATTGATACCCATTTTTATTAGTTTTTAGTTCTAATTTATTTTCTTTAATCATCAAAATTACTACATGGCAAACGGAGTGAAACTATATTGCAGGCATGAACAACTGGGAATGGTGTCGCGGGATTTGTTTTGTAAGCCACATATACTTAATCATTAATTCTCTTTCCCATGTTTAATTGGTTTGAAATTTGGAATTAGATATTTCTTATGTGCTTTCTCATTGTTTAGTTCTGTTTCATTTTCTTTTTACCGCTTTTGATTTATCCCTTTCTCTTTTTGTCTGGGTAAGGTAAGGGTAGGGTGTAGGTAGGAAAGAAAAACCGGTGGATACCTATGGTTCCATGTTGAGTTTGAGAATGAACATTTTTTAAGATTTGTCTTGACGAACAACTCAAGACATTTTGCAGTAACTGCCCTCCCCCAACTCCTCCAGCACTCAATGAATTGTTAATTTGATGGCATTTGTTCTACCTCATGTTTTTCTCCCTTTCTGCTGTGGAGATTGCCCATTCATGTCCATTTCTATCGCCAATCAATCCTGTCTATGTGTTGAAAAATCCTGGCCACAAAAGTTCTTATTAGATAAGATGAGGATATTTTTTGTTTAGTTCTATATTTTATCATGCACCTTTTTGAAGCAGGGCGAGAGAAACAAAAAATGCTGAAATCAATGCTTGCTTGCTGCAAGCTCTATATATCTGAAAGCCGTAACTCTCTTGCACTGGAATCGATTGAGCTAGCTGCAAAATTATACCCGGAAGCTGTTGTCATCAACAAATTCAAGGATGAGGCCTACAACAGAGTTGGCTATACACTTGTCTCATGCTTTGATACCACCTCATCGCCTGATGTTGCCCCCTTGAAGAATGCAGTGCTCAGCATGGTTAAAGCAGCTTTTGAAACCATTAATCTTGAGTTACACTCTGGAACTCATCCTCGGCTTGGAGTTGTCGACCACATCTGCTTCCACCCTCTAGTTCACGGTTCGCTGGACAAGGCTGCAGGGATCGCAAAGTCTGTGGCAGCTGATATTGGCCGAAAGCTCCAAGGTAGGCACTTTTTACTCATGATAGAAGTTCTTTTTCTAGTTCTATATTGGCTGGAAGAAATTTAAACTTGTGGTTTGCTATGATCTCTGCGGTTTTTTGGATGTTACCATGCTAACTTGATCATATTGGCATAATACAATGCAGTCCCCACCTTTCTCTATGGAGCAGCTCATGAGGGAGGTAGGACTCTTGATTCTATAAGAAGAGAGCTAGGCTATTTCAAACCAAATTCAGCCGGCAATCTATGGGCAGGAGGGCTTAGATCAGAGGTCTTGTGTCTGAAGCCTGATGCAGGCCCCCTCCAATCAGCGCCAGCCAAAGGTGTTGTGGCCATTGGGGCAACCAGGTGGGTGGATAACTACAATGTACCCATCCATTCTACTGACATCAAAGCTGCTCAAAGGATTGCAAGGAGGCTGAGCGAGCGAGGCGGTGGGCTTAAATCGGTGCAGGCTATGGGGCTAGCCCATGGTGAGGCAATGACAGAGGTGGCATGTAATTTGCTGGATCCAAGTAAAGTTGGAGCTGATCAGGTACAGATCGAAGTCCAGCGGCTCGCTTCAGAGGAGGGATTGACTGCAGGCCAAGGTTATTTTACCGATTTTTCGCAAGAAAAGATTGTTGAAACGTACATGAGATCCATTGCATCTGATTAAAATTGCTTATTAGCAAACAAGTTGATTGTGGTCATCATCTTATAGTTCTAGAATAATTTGTTTTGACTACATTATGCTTAGTTCTGTGCGTGTTGATGCATAATCTCTCTGTATAGGCTGCAAATCTGCCAAAGTCAGACCTAAACCAGCACCCAAAAGTCAAGTCCAGAACTCGAAGCATTATTCCCAAGACCAGGCCTCTTGTATGGTTCTCTAAGAATTGAACACGACTTTGATGAACTCGGATGGACCTAGTTTGATCAGACAAAAAAAATAGTTCAAACTGTTTAAACTCACACAATGTTACTTTTTCAATAGTATGAAGGGTCTCCTGAGAAAATGACCAATTTTTACATCCTGTATTTTGTCAATGAAGATACAACCCAGGAAAAAGTGTTTTGGCAATTAAGATAGACAAATTTTGACATCGAGAGAATGCTTAAGGAACAATAAGGCATGGTTTCAGATTTTTTTTCCCCCCTTTACCTGTATTTTTTATCTTCCCTACATTGTAATTTCGTTTCCTAGCACAAAGCATGTATGATCACAATCAACTTAATTCGACAATTTCATGTGGCTGATCTTCCTCAATTTGAAGATGTGGATATACTGATGGAGCTAATAAAATAAGCTGCAATGGAAGGTGCTGTGCTTGTCCACACCCTTGCAGCTCCTCCCATGGCCATGACTGCAGAATAGGCCTGCAAACTCGGGGGCATTCCATTCATTGACATAGTATGACGGACCACTGACGCTGTTGCTTCCCATCCTGGTATTCCGCTCTCTGGGATGCCCCAAGGTACACCAGGCAGAAAGGCTCCAAGGGACTTCCGACGTACTGAGAGCCATTGATTTCACCATCAAACAGGATGATGGAGCACAGTGTGCTGCGCCCGTCATCCTTTTTGGCGTTTCACGCACCTGGAAGACACCCTTGTCAGTATATTTAGCTAAAAAAAAGGATAGAAAAATCCAAAAGAATTAGGCTGGACTTTTCATAGGTTCGTGGATTGCATCATCTATTTAAGTAAACCCGATATCAACCTAAGAAAAAAGAAAAGCTCCATTGGTTTTTTCTTTAGCCTGCAGTTCAACAAGGCCATAGATGGGAAACAGGCCGAATGTGGGACGGGCCTTTAGAAGAAAACTGGTGGAGCAGGCAAACAGTCCCGATTCCTAACGAGGATTGGGCTGTTAGAGTTAAATGAACTGCCGTTTTCACAAAAAAAAAAAAAAAAAAAAAAAAAAAAGAGGATTGGGCTGAAAATTTTATTGCATTTGTAGATTGGGCCACTACGATGAGCAAAACCATAGGATTACTGATTGGACTAGGTCAATATTCATATGCGCCTAGGAATAGCTTTGGAGTAGGCCAGTCCAAAATCTATAGGGGAAAAAAAGATCTCACCCTTTCTGAAATCAATCAAGAGGTGTTTGGATGGACAGTAAATCCAGTTGTTCTGCAGTCCATTAGAAAGGCAAGGGCGAAGAGCCTAAGGGTTTGGCAGTGAAATGAGGAGCAATTATCCAGAGATGGGCCACTTAAGAGAAGAGTTGAGTATACCAACAGAATTTTCAAGCAAAATTCTGTTTGGCCGGTCATTGGTAAGTAGGATTCTACATGATTACTTCATGGTTTGTAAGAACTAATGAGGTTGGTGGCTTATTCTGTTGGTTTTCAGTCCTTGTCATGATCGCTCTTTTTAAATGCAGAGGTAACTGGAAAAGCAATAGAAGAAATTGCAGCAGCTGCGGTAAGGATATAGCATGGCGGGGCAGAAGCGCTGCTCAATGCGACGCATTTCCAAACGATACTAGAATGTGCGTGCAAATATTTGTAGCTAGGTCTTAAATATGCATGCCTCAGAGAACATGAATATATTCTTTAGATCTGGAGGTTGATTTTCCTTGATATTATGAATATATTGATGCACTTTCTTCTTCTCTTTTTTCTCAACTTTTGCTGTCAAAAAAATTTATGAAAACAACATATTGCGTATGACTTTGTCACTTGTGTCTTTCTTATTAGAATCCATGAATTTGTAGTTAATTGTGCCAACTTAGTCGGTCTTACCAAACTTCGTCAACCTTCTAATTCTATATAAAAGCTGCTTCTGTATATTGTGATTAACAGACAAAAATACAATTTTCTTTTTCTATTCTTCTTTTTCAACATTTCTTATAATCTTTTATTGTATTTGTCATTATTTAATTCACAAGGTGGTTACCTTATGAGTCATGCTGTTTTATTTGAATTTGATGAACATGAACCGATAATCAAATGAGTTTTGAATGAAGAGATTCTCTCTCTACTCATTCATCTTCATGTATTTTATCTTTATTCCTTTATTTCAACGATCATCTATTTTGCTTTAGAAGCCATAAGATGCTAATTACATTCTCAAAGAACATATTGCATGTTCTAACTTTTAAAGCTACAACGGGGAAATCCTGTCCTGCAAAACGAAAACCAGGTCTTGCAAATGGGTAGGGAAATACCATTTTCAGGACGGGACATGGATATGGCCTGAGAAAGTCTCTGACAGAACCTTTGCTCGGCCTGCTGCTTACACCCATATTTAGACCACCACACTACTGTACAAAGAAATTTGCTTTTCATTAATCTTAGTTATTTATTCCTCTTGGCTTTGCCTCAAAAGCCACTAGCCTTTCAAGCAAGCAGGCGCAGAGGTCACTATGGCCCCAAATAAACAAAGCCCACTTATGACATGCCACCCACGCCAAGTACTCCCAAGATTATTCAAAACAAAAAGGAAGGAAGAAGTGGAGAAGTTGCATCAAGCCAGTCCACTATAAACCGAAGAAAGGAAGAAACTGATGAACCATGCAACTCGGTCGGGACAGGCACAAAAAAAAAAAAAAAAGTACTATCAACAACATACTGTAAGACATTTCCATCTCTCCATCTCCTTTCCTCCTACCCATCTCTTTCTCATGCTGCGTCTCTTTCTAATACTCTCGCCAAAGTATACTACTTTTTTTTCCCCCACTGTCAGTCTTCTACTTTGTCTCCACCTTTGGGTTCATTTCGTATATTCCATATCTCCTTTTGAACTCCATCGTATCTGTGGAGTGGGATGGCAAAATTCCAAGCATGCTGAAGAAAATATTTTTGTTGAGCAGTAGGTGGAACACAGCGTGGAGCGGTGGAGGTCACATCACCGGGCGTTGGAGTCACTGCCGGCCAACTTGCCCATAGAGAGTGTGAAGTACAGCAGTATCAGCGTTCCCATGCTGGACCTAGAGCCAAAAAAAAATACCACGTAAGCCTACTTCAAGTTCTTTCTTGTGATTTATAACACTGGTTAGTAGAGCAATGCTTTACAGGTGTCGCATGCATGAGCACATGCGATCCATCGTCCAGCTCCCTCTCAGACCATCCGGAAAACAGAAATTTTCAGGCATATATAATATATAAATAGACAAATAGATAGATATATCGCACATATTTAGGGTACCATACATCTCCAAAAAAAAAAAACCTAACATGATGAAGAAATGAATCAAGTGGAGGCCAAGCAAACGTAATGGACGTATATAACATAAATTTATTCATCGCCGCTTGCGAGAACACCATCATTGGACTCTGCAACCATCAAGTTGATATTGTTGCTTTGTAAAGAAATATAGAATATTTTTAACAAAATAGCAAGATTTGAACGATGTACAGTAGAAATATAATCGTCGGCAGGCTTGTATGGCCAGAAATTCAATCACATACGGTCAAAAGTAGAGACGTCATATACCTATAAACCCAGCAGCTATATAATAAACAAACAATTATGTCATGATATACTGACAGCGACGAGGCCCACTAGAGCAAAGGAATCTTCTCTTTATGGGCATCAGTATTAGACATGTACTATTTTTGATGTCACCCTAAATTGTGAAATTAACTGATCTTCGAGAGAAATCTTGAATGTTTCACCATTTACCTTCCCTCCAATCTTAGCAGATTCATAAACTACTAGTCTGAAGTCTATATCATGCATAAATTTATTTCATTTGCGTCTCTAATTGTGTTGTGCACAAGAACATCCCAAAAAGTGGAAGCATCTTCAGGGGTTGGATTTAAATATATACCTATCTATCAATCTTTGTTTGGCCTGGATTTAGTCATGTACTTTAATTGTAAGAATCTTCCACTACTTAGATTTAAAGGATCTGCTAACGTGCCATCAATATCACCACCTAACAAGGCACTGACCTTAACCAAAGGTAACGCGACGGCATCAATTGACAAAGAGTAATTGGAATATTGTTATAATGTCAAACTTCAAGAGAAATAAAATTCTCAAAAACCCACCCTCCAAAAGAAATATCACCTTCATAGTAAGAAGAGTTTCTAGAAAGATTGTAGCATCTTTATAATTATTTATGCTGAAATCATCCCTTGTTTATAGATTACATTATACTCATGCCTTTCTTTCTACATGGCATGCCAGTTTAGAAATAATAAAAAAGAAAAATATATAAATTTTAAAGTGATTAGGAGAACGGTGAGAGGAGGTGAAATTATGGGAACTCTAATTAAGTTGATGATGTTAGAATAATGGGGAAGGGATTTGGAGGAGTTGATAAAATTGATATACAATGTACAATACATGAAAAACAAAAAGAGCCCAAATCACATACTATTAGCAAAACCAATTGATTCAATGTTACCATACCTAAAGATAATACAGAAGCATCAACAAACAATTATAAAATATAATATTACTATAATAACAAGCTTATTAATTTTAAAACTCTAAATCATACAAAAAGAAATATCACCTACAAAGAAGGGAGAAATCTGAAAGTTATTCATTTTGTTTTACCTGCACAGTTTGTTATCATAACTTCCTAAAATAATTTCTTCTAAAAGTGTCCCATTCTCATAGATTAAACTTCACTCATCCTCTCTATAATTGAGTTCATCATGCATGCATTCTATTTTCTCTACATATTTATAATAGTAGATGCATGGAACTCCACTAGGACGACGCCATTGTTTTTAATCTCCGTCTGGATCCTGATAATTTTATTTGCATTGCACGAATTATACTTTTTAAAAAAAAAAAAAAAATCCCAGAACGCCAATGGGGGTTCCCGTTGGTCCCAGGTGTCAACTCTCAACCGCGTCGGAAGACGACCACCGTGGAACCGGTCCACCACGTGCCCGGTCGCCCACCGTGGAATCGGACTGTCGCAATTGATGGACCCAATGGACCACAAAACGGCCACACTTGGGCGTGTCGTTTCGTCCAAGACTTCTCCGAGACGTGGCCCACGGCGTCACGGGCGTCCCCTGGGCCCACCAACCGATCACCATCAACGGCCGTGCGATCGGTGGACCCACCGCGTAGGTCCCACGCGCACGCCGTCCCACCATTACGCTTTTAACCAGACTCCATGCCCAAATTACTTGTCCGTCAACATCACGAACTCCTTGGCATTTCGTAATTAACGTAAAAAAATAAGGCCATTTTGGTCATAATGGAAACTTACAAGCTGGCGAAGAAGACTAGAACCCTCCTCGGGTCAAGCCACGGGGTCTGCCGCCTCCCGAGTCTCCTGCTCCTCCCTCCAGCCGCCGTTGGGGTCGCCGCCGATTGCAATCCGGAGGCCTCCCTCTCACCCGCCACGTGCACCCAAGCTGCGGGTTTCTCACCCCCACCGGGCCCACCTGCACACGTATACGACCCAGACGATTCATCAGACCCGTCCAAAGGGGACGACCGCGTCGAGGATTTCACCGTTGAAAGAGTCCGCGCAAATCGAGACAAAATTACGGTTTAGTGGTTTAAAATCATGAAAACGTCAATTCCCGCATTACGTCACGACACGATTCTTATAACAAAGTTACATCCCTCTTTTCTTATAACAAATATTTTATTGTCACCGCTGACTCGGGCGAGTCGGTGACTGGGAGAGGAATCGGACTCGGGGTGGGGAACTCACCAGGAAACGAGTTGGCGGTCTCTCCCTCCGCCGCCTTTCGCTCTAAGCCTCCACCGCTTCTCTGGGATCCTTTTCGCGAAAGGCTTTTCACCATCTAAATTTAAACCCCAACAAAATCAATCAATAAATAGAACGAGTGCTTTCTTAGAATTTATTTTCTAGTTCTAAAATTTACAGAGAAAATAGAGGAAGATGATGAATAATATTAAATACCCAATCCGAGAGAAGCGGAAAACAAGGTATAGAGGAGGGGGGAAGAGAGGAAAGAGAGTTACGGAGACTCGTGGGCTGGAAGTGGAGTCCTTATCGTTGTTGGCGGAGAGAGCCGAGAGGGCTCCGATATCGATGGCGACGAAGCCGTCGGACGCCTCCGCCTTGCTCCCATCGCCTTCTTGATAGGCGAAACTCATCGCTGGAGCGCTCGATTTCACTTCTCCAAAACCCTAAAAAACCGAACAAGAATCAGAACAGAGGTTTTGTTTTTATCCACCTACTCCAATAGAACAGTCTCGCAACTAAAAAGTTAAAGAAAATTAAGCACTCTCTTCAATCAGTTGGATCAATTTCTTTAATAAATCGGGGGAAGCATCTTGCTTCCTCCATCTTCCATACAAAAAAAAAAAAAACAGAAAAGCAATCGCGAAGAGACTCACTGGTTTTGGAAATTCCGCCATGAGTTCTTCCCTGGAAGTCTTCTTTCTTTCTCGGGCGCTACGGAGCGATGGAGGCGGCCTCAAACGTCAGTGGATTTAGCTAAAGATCAAATATTCGGTCTGTCAAAGGGAAAATGATCTAAGGCGGAAAAAAGACCAGTTCTCCAATCCATCTCTCTTCCTCAAGCAAGACATCTCTTTATAATAAGTTTTGAAAGTGGAGAGACGCTTATGGATATCAAGGCCGTGAGAACGGATAGGAAGACATGGTAGGGGCCGCGTGGAAATTCTAATATAGTTATTGTAAAAATTTTATTTTTCAGTAGAAGGGACCCACCACGACCCTTTCAACCTGGTTTTTTTTTTCTTTTTCTCTTTTTCCTTGGCGTGTACCTTACATACCCTCGTTTTTGTTTGGTGTGGTCATGATCTTGTTCTCTCTCAACCTTGAAAAATTTTGTTTTATATATCTAAAATAAAAGATTATATATACCTAAAACAAAAGCTTGGATATTGTACAAAACTCTTTTGTTGCCGCATGGACTCCGATATTAATATAATTAAGTATTATTAAAATTTATTATTTAAGATATAATATATATTAATGATGATATTAATATGATCAACCATCATTAAAATGTGTTTCTTAATATATAATAGAAATCTATTTATTAAATTTTTTTATTTATTCAAATTTTTTGCTTTATTATATTAAATTTTAAACTTAGTTTAAAAAAAGAAAAAAAAATCATGCCCTATGCGGAGCCAATATTTTTGGCAAGAGTTTTTATAGGGATGCTAAGCTTGGATAGGCTTCTTTGTTTTCTACGTAGATGCTGGTATTGATGGCTACCATATTGATATTGATATAGTGATTGCCAAGTGGATATGAGTATTAATCATGAAGGTTTTTTTTTGGTAATCATAAAGTTATTGCTTAATGTGCAATAAAAATTTGGTTATTAAAATTTTGTATTTATTATATCTTATTAAGATTTTGCTTTTGTGCTCTTTTCTATCTTATTAATTATATAATCTACATAATTGATTTGAAATAGATAGTTTGCAAAGTATTGAAAGCAATGAATTAGAAACCATTTGGCTTGGTAGTATGTATATACTCTATGTTGGTTTTCTATAGATTGCCTTCTAGTATCATCTATGTCTCCACTTTCTATAGTCTAATAAGAGTTGCTCTTTAGCTCTTGGAGCGTTATTCTTTTACAAGATTTGCTAGAGTGCTTCATGTTGCTGCAGAATTCGGGCCGAGGTGGGAGTGCAGTCAGAGCCAGCTCGAGCCTTAGGCGACCGCCTGCCAGCTCGAGCCTTAGGTGACTGAGGCGGTCGCCTAAGGCCCCCGGCTTAAGGAAGGCCCCTCTTTGCCACCTGCTTCATGCCTTCACATTCGAAAGCTAGCCAGCTAGGAGCCTAGGAGTAGGACTGTAGCCTGTAGGAGGAATGGAGCCATGGAGGATGTCTGTCCCGCCTGCCGCCTGGCTATGCCGCTAGGCCCGCTACAGTGGGTTCTCGTCGACGGACAGCGACTCAGCGAGAAGAGCTACGGCTATAGGTAACACCGTGACTGGTGAGCTACGAGCCTACGACAAGGACAACCAACGGCAACGGACATTTCTTAATTTCCTCCCCCCTTTTCTTCTCTGAGTTCTCTCCCTCCTCCTCTTCTCTCCCAGTGCTTTTTTTTCTGAACCTTCTCGGCCAGGCCCCAGACTCCAGTTCTTCTCCAGTTTCTCGACGACTCGACCGTCGACGGCTTCTTCAGTTCTTGGGCCGCCGGCCGCCCCTGCTCCGGAGTCCGGACCTCCTCTATCCTCTCTAGCTCTCCTTGGCTCCTCCGACCTCCAGCCTCCGCAACTCCGCTCTAATCCTCCTCGGCTCCTCGCCTCCTCCGGCCTCCGCTCCTCACTGACTCGCCGACGTCGACATCCTCGGCTCCTCCATCCTCTGCTTCTCGCCGTCGACCTCGGCTCCTCCGCTCCTCGCAGTCACTGACTCGCTGTCCTCGGCTCCTCCGACCTCTGCTTCTCGCCGTCGTCCACCGACCACCTGAGTCCTGAGGCACCGTCACCACCGTGGCACCATCCTCCGGCTTCAACTTCCGGGGGGCAAGAACTTAAGGTTCGTTTGCCAAATGCCAAAGGCCCCAAGTCCATCGTCCACACTCCACGGCCTTAGAGTTAGAGTTTGGACATGTTAAATAGCTTTGGGGAGACATCAGACATGTTAGCATGATATAGTATTCCTGAATTAGATGGTGTTCTGTAGACTGTAGTTATCTTTCATTATTTTTCATCAAATGTACTTCATCAAAAAAGAAAACCACGATTAATTTACTTCATCAAATGGTATATACTGATTAGTGATTACTGATTACTGAACAAAGGGATTTTTGGTCTAATTATAGGTTCGTTGTGGCGTCGGCGGTTCGGCCTCTTCTTGTTGTCAAGTTTAGCACTATTCGATCTCTTTTCGATACAATTAAGTTCGGCACTACTTGTCGGGATCTGAGTTTGTTTTTCTTGACACAATCAAGTTTTATCATTTTTAACTTTTTTATATTTTGATTTGTTTGTGATGTTTTTTTAATTGCTTTGTTTGATAATATTATTATCAAATGAATAGGTGGATTAATTTAGAAGTGAAAATAGTATTTTAATGGATCTTGATTATAAAAATTTGATTAGTAATTTTGCATCTTAAAAAGCTAGACGAATTATTTTTAAATAAAATTTTAAAGTATTTTATAATTATTAAAATTTTTCATTATTTGAAAAAAAAAGGCCTCTCATAGTGAGTTCGCCTTAGGCCCCCAAATATTTTGGGCCGCCCCTGAGTGCAGTTGGACGACCTTGAGGTCAGCTGGAGACGAGCTGCGCAGGCTAGTTGAGGTGGCATGCAAGAAATCCACTTACTAGAGAGTTTTCAGCGGAGGAATCTCTAATGCCTAAGTCAGAACAATAAAGCAACATTATGGAAGGAAGAGAGTTTCAGTAGAGGGTCACTTTGTGAATAGGGTTGCATGTATATTACATACCTGAGGTCTTTCGGGTTGCTTTTCTTATATAGAAAAACTAGTTTGTCGTTATTTGGGTTAACGTGGCGTGCAATGATAGCCAGGTAGTGACTGGTGGTACGATCACAGTATGGGTGCTCATCCACGTGGGCAGTAGAGTGCGCTAGTAGAGCACAGGATGTGATGTCATCGTGACTGCGGATTGCCAGAACTATCGATTATTGAGTTTGTCAGTTCTTGTTGGCTCATACCAATTGTTCTACTTGGGCAATGACTTTTTCGTCGATCAGCTCTTTGGCTAGAGTCGAAAAGTTTATGTTGGATGATCGGTTGCTTGGTTGTGGCCGAGGTAATTCTCTTTGATTTACATATGAGATAAAAAGAAAGGTTGGGCCTGAAGTTGAGGTACCTAATATTTTCTCCATAGCTTTGTAACTAGGATGATAAGGGTAGAGGTGATCACGGGCCTTCTGGCCCGCCCGGCCCGCCCAGCCCGGCCCGAAATTTTTTGGGCTTGGGCATTGAAAAAGAGCCCATTGGTCGGGCCTGGGCAGGAAAAACGGCCCGATCAAAAAAATCGGGCCGGGCCTGGAAACTTTTAAAAATGGCCCGATTCAGCCCGGCCCGACTATAAAACAGTAAAATATAATATATTAAAAAAAATAAGAAACCCTAGTAAAACTAAAGCCCTAATTCCTAAACACCCCCCCTCCCTCCCCCTTCCCTCGTTGAGCCGCCGCCCCCATTTAAAAAAAAAAAATTTCTCCCCCAAAACCGTCCCACCCGCACCCCCCCCCCGCCGCCCGCCTGTTCCTCTCCCAACCCACCTCCCAACCCACCCGCACCCCCCCTCCCCCCCGCACCGTCTCCCCCGCCGCCGCCTTCCCTCCCTCTCCCCCGCCGCCGCATTCCCTCCCTCTCCCCCGCCGCTGCAGTGCCGCACCCCCTCCCTCTCCCCCGCCACCGCACCCCCTCCCTCTCCCTCGCTGCCGTAGTGCCGCACCCCCTCCGGCGCCGTCGGCCACCGAGATTGCCGCCGGCCACGGCCCGGCCCCCTCTCGCGGCCGCCGCGGCCTGGCCCCCTTTCGGTGCTGCCGGCCGCGCGGGAGGAGAAGAACGGAGAAGGGGGCAGAGGAAGGAAGGAGAAGAAGAGAAGAAAAAAAGAAAAGGAAAAAAAAGAAGAAAAGAAAATAAAAGAAAAGAAAAGAAAAGAATAAATAAAAAAATCGGGCCTGTCGGGTCGGGCCTGTCGGGTCGGGCCCATCGGGTCGGGCCTGTCGGGTCGGGCCTGTCGGGTCGGGCCTGGGACCAGATTATAAGGTTGGGTCGGGCCTGGACAAAAATTTAAGCTCGACAGTCGGGCCGGGCCGGGTCTGGGCATAGCCATCGGGCCTAATTTCTGCTGTAGAGCCCGGCCTGAGTCCGACTCGGTCTGAATTTTGATCAGCTCTAGATAAGGGGGGCGCGGCGGTGCAGCGGAGAAGGACTTGAGGAAATACTGAAATAGGCCAACGAGTCTGGGGCAGCAGGTGGTACAGAGGGGCGGGGGTTCCAAGATAGAAAAAGTCAAACAAGGAAGGGTGGTGGGTGATGGGATTATAGGATGGTTTGAAGTTGAGAAGATAACTTGAGCTGAGAGGATAACCCTATGGATATCGATTAATCTAAATTTTCAATTATGACATCAAATAATTAATAGCTAAAATTAATTTTATTTTTTTTAAAAAATATTGTATTCCTAACTTATTATATTTTTATAGTGTATTTCAGAAAGTTGGAGAATAGGAGAAAATATTATACCCGACGGAACAAGCATGTTGAGAAGAAGAGTGGAGACAAAACTGGATGAAAATATGAAAAAATAAAAAGTAGAGAGCAAACTTTTTATAAAAAGAATTATAAATTATTCTAAATAGGAAACTAGCATAGATAAAAGAAAGAAAGGGTCGTCATCTTGAAGCCTATTCATTAATTATTTTGGCTGAAGTTGTTCGAATCCCCGTTTGGAAAAATAATTTTTTTTCTTAATTCTCGCATGGATATTATCGTCGAGTCAACATTTTCAATCTTATTGGAGACATATATTCTAAATCTTAGCCGATCCAAAATAAGATATTTGACTAATACAAATGTCAAAGTGTTGCCTAGATATTTCTGTCCATTCTTATTATCCTAAGTCGATATAAATATTAAAATTAATCTTTTGAAAGAGTAGATAGCTTTGTAACTGCAGCCATGATGGAGCCAACGAGGAGCATGTAACGTTCCTTTGGAAAGGCGAATAGAATAATAACAAAAGAACTCTTCAGCTACCGCCACGCCATTTATCACTGCTGCAAGGATAAGGAAGCCGTCGAGTCACAACGAAACTCGCGTAGATTAAAGCTTTCTTCTTCTCATTGTAAACTTTCTTTAAGAAAGGAAAAAAATTGAAACTTTAATTAAAGACGGGGAAAAGGTAGAATTGCCAAAGAGGCAACAGCGGCGATGGACTCGGAAGAGGGACTGCTCTCAAGCTCGGATCCACCTGCGTGGAGTTTGAGGTGGTCACGGTATGTTGCTTGACGTGCGTTGGGGTGGATATTTCCTGTACTTTTTGCAGTTGCTGGGAATCCAATGTGGATAGCTCGCAATCCACCATTCTTGTGGCAGATAGCGAATAAAGAATGAATGAGAATTTTGACTAGAAAAGGAAAAAGGAAAGAATGGGAATGAAGATTATTTGGGAGAAGCTGACAGGACCAGGATCGAATCCAAAAGATTTTGAATCCACATCTGTTTGCTGAGGGCTTCCTTATTGAAAGTTTTTTTTATTTTTTGATAAAACAGTAGGATCGCACTATCCTAATATAAATATATTCTATAAAATTAGAAAAATAAAATATTATGGAACTAAAAATTAACAGATGCAAAATCAATCCATAAAGTATCACCAGAGAAAGTTTTCTAAAGTATCCACTTAGCTTCTAATTCGGGCAATTAAAATATTGGATTTGGTCCATACTCGGACTTTGGCTTTGGTTAATCTTGATTCAATAAAATTAAGTTCAACTTTGTGGTAGCATATTTAGTAAATGTATAATTACATTTTGTTTGAATTAATTATCCTTTTAGATTAGTATTCCTGTTTAATTATTAAAATATTCACATAACAGCAATAACTATTCTCTAATAATCTAATAACAACAGCAAAATTATCTTTATTATTAAAATATGAATGATGGGGTTTATACTCTATCTCGGACATTGGAATCTACTTTCAATATAATTGGAGCACTACCATTTGTCCTCTTCTTCTCTTCGCAAGTGTCCCTCCGTTTTTGTTTCATAAGCATTGCATGTGCCAGATATTAATTATGGCATAACGTAATGTCATGGATGAAAGATTAGCAATTGCAAGCAACATTAACTTGTGAAAGTATTCTGACAGGTAGTTGGACGAAAATTTACGAAGTTGCCGGCTCGAGATGATACTTGGAGGCTGAGAGTGTGGGGGTCGCTTTGTTATTTATCATGCATACTAAACAAATGCCCAAATCTTCCAACTGAACCGTCCAATTGAAGGACTTCTTTCTCTCTCACTGCACCAAAAATGGGACCTCTTTCTCAACCTTTATCAGAGCTTCCATGGACAAAAGCCAGCTACGGAGTTACCATTCGGAACAGAACTGATTGTGAAGGATCACTGATTGGACGAAGGATCCTTCCTGATCAATGAGATAGATTTTGTTTCCACAACAAATTGTTCAGGTACTCAGATAACAGTGCTCATGGCACCTAAATCCCAAAGGGCTCTTCTTCTGGAGCACGCCCTATTGGTGCAAGTCTACTAATTGTTGTTTCATGAAACTTTGAATGCCAAAAAAAAGTTCTAGCAATGAAAAACTTGTTTAATTATATCTGTTGGGGGAAAAACCCCAAGTCATACCGCCACGGAGGCTCTCGGCTAGAGAGCGCCGATCGGAAAGGCGCTCGGCCAAAGAGCGCCGACCAGGAAGACGCTTGACTAAAGGGCGCCGACCAGAGAGAGCGCCAAGAGGCGCCCAATCAAAATAACCAAGTAGAGATGCTCGGATAGGAAGAGCCGACCAGCGGACGCCGACCAGAGAAGCGCTCAACTAGAAAGCGCTTACTAGAGACAGCGCCAAATAGAGGCGCTCGGCTAGAAGGTGTTCGCCCAAAGGGCGCCGACCAGGAGTACTCGAAGCAACCCCGCCACAGGGCGCCCCTCTGGGCGACCAGCTCGGCTCGGCACCCTTGCCGAACCGATGCCTTAACTAATACTCCTCCCCGCCAAGTTTTCTCGAAAGGTCCGGCGGCTATACACGCGACTCTACTATAGCCTGCCACTATCTCCAAGCCATCAAGGCATAAGATCTCTGCAGGTATTCGGCACGACCTGCCATTAATGCATAAGACTCCCTCAAGTCTCCGATGCACCCAGTCATTTAATGAGCACGGCCCAAGACGATCTCCGGATCACTGAACCATCAGAGCGTATGGCTCTCCCTGACCGCCGGTTCATTCGGTAATAAATGCACTTACCATCCACGGACCCCAGGCCCACCACAGCCGGCGGTTCAACCACTCCAACAGGTCCGATCGACCGTGACAACTCCCTGATTCCGGTCCGATTCGGTCCCGTTCTCCACTACGCCATTAATGGGCCAAATCGTGCCCAATTATTACAAAAGAGGACAAACCTCCTGTCACCTCCCAGGTAACAAAAATCCTTCTATAAAAGGAAACCTGGGGGGAAAAGGATGGGGGCCCCCCCGGACAGAACCCTCCTGGACCGGGTGAAAAGAAGCAAACAGCACAAACACAATAGAGGATATCACCCTCTTCATCTTCTTCATCTTATCCAGATATTCCTGCTGTCTTCTCCATATACTCTCTTCCTTGCTCTCTCCACATATCTGCCCCCCTCTGACTTAAGCATCGGAGGGCCGGCGCCGGGGAGCCCGGCCACCGGCTTTTTGCAGGACTTACACCCCTCCAGGAGGACGTCACCAGCCGGTGCGCCGCCGACCACCGTCCCTGCAGCGAAGCCCCTCCTTCCCCGGCTTCGCGGTAGCCCCCGGGTCCAATTTCCAGCAACAATATCTTTGGCTAATTTATTAATATAAAGATGGTCAAAATGGTTAGGACAAGATTACGACCATGTTTGCTTATTGGATTAATTGGAAAAAAACGAACAGGAAAACCATTCATGAAAGATCCACTTCTCAGGAATGGTGATGAAAATTAATTTAATTCCTGTATTTAGATAAGTTTAGGTAAATCTCTACAGAATAAAAGTGACCAAGTAGTATATAATATCAATATATATATTTTTTACATTAATATAGTAGAATTATTTGTTATTTTTGTAATTACAATAAATAGTTTAACATGATAATAATATCATAATAATATTAGTAACATCATATATAAATACCAAGTAATATCTATAATTTCTAATACTATTTATTCTATAATTACCAAAATATATAATTATAATAACATAGAATATAATGATATTTAATAATTTTAATATTATTAACATAGTAATATGAAAATTAGTATTTTTATTTACTAATATGATCAAGATATTATAATGTACAAATGGTAATATTACTACAATAATTAGAATAATAATAAAATTAGTAATAATACAATACATAATATTGTAAAAACAATATAATTCAATAATAACTATAAAATATATCAAAATAACTATAGCAATATTATTCATATTATAGCCTCTTCCTCTCATTTTTGGGCTGTTCTTGCTGGCTTTTCCCTTGCAAATGATTCCCCTATCAAAAAAGAAGGATGTGGAGCTTCTCAACCGACAAAGAAGAGGGGATAGAACTTTGTCTTTTATCCCGTGCAGGGTGATTGAGGGATGGAGCTATTTTTTTGATGGAAAAGAGTAGGGCCCTACCTTAGCTTGAGTTTATTCCGATGTTCTGTGTGCAAGGTTAGCTTGGTGAGCATCTCCTTAACCTTATGAAATATTTTAAACTTCAATTAAATTATTATGTGATTTATATTATTTAAGTTGATATAATATCGTATATAATATTATCAAAATTAATATGAGTTCTAAAATTAATTTTATTGATGTTATGATTCAAATAATGCAAATATATAGGTGATATAATTAATAATATAATAATATAAATGCTAGGTTACAATGATTATCAAATCTATTTCATGATAAAATAATTTAGTAATTTAGTTGGATCAAATGTAATAATTATAGTATTTAGTAATCTTGATATTACAAATATCATAATATTAATATTAATCTATAATATATGTATTATTAATATATAATTTATAATTCTATATTATAAATAGTAATACAATATCATTGTTAGATAGATAATGATGTAGTTGACAATTTATTGAATAAAATGAAATACAATTTGCTATATACAAAAGAAGAAATGAAATCGTTATATATTAGCTGTTTGTCTTTTTGTTGTGTGTTACTGAGTATTTCTCACTAATACAACTGTGAGTTTTGATACGAGACTTGGTTTTGGACTTGATCCTTTTGAAAATGTTGCGGTGGCATTCTTTGTTGGTGATAAGATGTAGTAACATATAAGATTTCAATTTAGTACGCCACATGAGTATATCAGAAAAAAAATGGTAGCTATATGACCAAATTTAGAATCTATGTAGAAAATCCAGTAGGATTAAGTTGGATTTTCTATTAGATTCATAGATTGGGTAGTCTACTTGGGTAGGGCTTGTCAACCAAATAGTATTAGCCTAAATCTCATGGACCACTATATATTTTTGTTTCCTACAGACCCACATATTAGATTTAGACTAAAATTAGAATGGGCTTTTAGAAGAATACATGTTGGATAAGCTGAAAAGCCTGATTACTACTGGATATTCTAGAAATATCCAAACAACCTTTAGGGTGCCACCATTGCTAGCCGCTAGCTCCATGTTTTATTCACCAAGAACTGTATAGTATTATATACTTTTCAAATAATGGAAAGCATCTCATCAGTGCGGTGCGCATAAAGACAACAAAATGAAGATAACCTTTATAACTGTTCTCTTTTAGTTGTATGATCTTCTTTCTTGATCATAGAGGAAAAATCATGGGACGCAAATTATTATGGATACACATAGAGAAGTTACCATGCAAAGAAATGAGGTATTATCAGCAGAGCAAGTCTATGAAATATTGGCTCTCGGTGGGAGAATATTTTTGAAGATCATCCATTTTATTTCTACTCTAATTCAAGCATATGCTCAACTATAGAGTTCTAATGAGATGTACTATTTTTATTTCATTCATGTAATATAGTGTTAAGAGTCGTCTTCGTTGGGTTAAGAGTTCAAATTCATTCAAATCTAATCATAAGTACCACGATCAGTTTGTGGTCAATCTCTATGAATCCGTACTGTAGTATTCTCTAGTCCACATGGATTATGGGCTAAGTTCGCTCTGATACCATTTGTTACAATCCATGACTTCATCTAAAAAGACTAACTAATTTGTTTAACACACACCCGCACAGATCCTCACATATAGTCTATCCTAATCAGGTACATGATAAAATTCAGTGTTTAACAAAATAATATATCCAAGATGTGAAAACATTACTAGTTTTGTTGCTAGTCATAGCTATCTAGTTGGCGGAAGTGCAAAATAACTATTCTCTATCATTTGAATGGTAAAATTGTTAAATTCATGGCATATGAGATACAACCCTAAAGATGTTCTTTCCCTTTAGACTGGCTAAGAAATCAGATTTGCAAGATCAAACATCTGAAGAGGTCAATTTGACTGAGGGAAAGAAAGTGAATCCATCCAAAATGCAATCCTTATATCCACTTATCTTACAATTCATTATTGAAGTCTTGAACCCAGAATTTCATTTTAGTTGAGAGTGTAAGCAGTGATCCAAAGAAAGCGAAGGTAGAATACAAGAAAAAACACTTGTTCTCACTTCAAAGCACCTTAAAAGTTCAAATATTTATATGCCAATACAGTACAAATAGTTTTTCTCGATGCCTTATAGCCAAGATATCTTTAATGTGAAAAATTATATCCTGCATCACGTGGCGGCGCACCATACTAATTACAACTGCTTGTTTCTGTGGACCCTATTTACCAAGTGCTCAGCTCGGTGCATTGCAACAATAATAGATGGTTATGATTGGTGTGGTGTACCACCATATGATGGACATGATGCACGATATAATTTCCCCTGTGATACATATGTGGGATGTCATACCTGCAGCATATAGAGCAACTTGTCCAAAGAACCTCATAGCTTTACTTTGGTATCTTGTGGTATATTTTAGGTTATTTTTATAAATGTTTGGGCAGGCGCGCAACTGGGGTCTCTTTTCAGGTTCTCCGCCACAGGCTTCGACATCCTCGCATGTTTCATGCTATTCTTCACAGCTTTTGTCACGGGTTGACTTGGGGAAAGAGAAAGAAAACCCACTTAGATGCCAACCCGTGCTGCCTTGAGTAACGGATACTGGGTCTCTAGCCTTGAAGAGGACGGCAAACACTTTTGACTCCACCAAGAAATGGGCTGCGTAGAGAGGAAGGATGTGGATGGGGTGAGGAGTGGGTGCTTTGAGTATTCTTGCTGCAAGGGATCTTTTTTTCTTTTTGATAAGATATGTTGTTGCAAGAGATCAACTGAGACGGGATTTCTTTTTTCTTGCACGTCGTTTTCTACTTATTGATTATGATCTCCCAGTTGCCTTCATCACGTGAATTGTTTTGTTGGGCATAGATCTTAGATCAAATAGAAAGATGAGGATCATCGGACCTAATATATATCTTTTGGTATTTAAAAAAGATGTATTTTTTTTTCTTTAAGCATATGACTAGTATATCAAGAGTATTTAGACAAGCTTAATCTTTTGACTTATCTTGTTCCTCAACAAATTTTTGGCCTATCTTGCTTAAATTTTTCCCACCCATGTAAACATCACCCCTTTATCATCTTGAAAAGATTAGTATTTATGAGCTCAGACGCGAAGCTTTTTGTTGGAAGCTTAAAGTGAAAGCTTACATACATGATCCTAGTCAAGATATAGATGATTAATACTTGCAAAGCTAGCGAAAAAGTGTTATTTGGTTCTTCGCTTTTTATAAATACCCAAGTTCTAATGATGGATATAGGATTTGATGGGGGACAAAATGGATCGTCCAGCCCACAGCTAAAAGGCCGCCCAGTTTTGGCCCAATAAACGCCAACGCCGACCGGTTGAATCCTCACTTCGGCCTATAATCAGCTCGACTTCGGACTCCGCCAAAAGCTCCATCGACTTCAGATATTCGCCGACTCCCCCGACCAAGTTTGGGGTGTCTCCAGTGTTCGACGACCCGCCTAGACCAAGCTCGAGTGTCTTCAGTGTTTGACGACCCGCCTAGACCAAGCTCGGGGTGTCTCCAGTGTTCGCCGACCTGCCCCGACCAAGCTTGGGGCGCTTACTTCAATAGTACGCCCCGACCCTCGAGCTTGGGGCGCTCCACCGAGCACATCTTGAAACTCGGGAAGCCGAGCTACCCTCAGCACCCGTCTAGCCAATCTTGCCAGACGCACGACGCGACCTCTCAACAGGCTCGGCCTCGCCAACAACCGTATCTACGTGCGTGCCTATGCCCTCCTACGTAGCCGTATGTTATGACACCACTATGCTACGCCCCCATAGCCGACCCTCAATAGTCAAAGGACGACACCATGACTACTCCAGCCATACTCTACTGTGATTGTTAACGCCCTACTGTTCTCAAGAACAGACATCACCACACGCCACCAACCAGCCTCAGCTGCGCGCCATTCGGCTTCGAGCCCGCTCCTTCATGATGAGGGCTGACAGTGCCTCTGCCACCTGGGCCTCTCCACCGAGATTATAAATAGCTCGATCAGGTAACTTCTAGGGACTCTTGGCTGGACCAAATTGATCCCACTCTAACTTGATCGTTGGAGGGTCCTCACCGGAAACACTGGTGAAATTTTGTGCAGGTCCGCCTCCGTCGCGCAGGAGGTGGTTCCCGTCTTCTTCTTCCAACAACCAGCGGCTCCCTCGACTCCACCGGCGTGGTCACCCTCGGGCCAAATTTGAACCACAACAGGACTAAATATATGCCAATGTGGATTCTTACATGTTTGCTATTTAAGCACTAACGTCCTTATCAAGTTATGGGCTAGATCTATTCAAATTTAATTATAAGTACTATATCCAAAAACAAACATCACAATTAGCCCATGGTACAGTATCACCTCGTCCATATGGACTATAGGACTGGTCCACTTTACTACCATTTATCACAATCTAGGATTCTATTTAAAAAAGCTAGTCGTAATGTGTTATTTGGATTTTATGATCTTGTATAAGGATGTAAGATCTACTCAAAATATAGCTATTATAGAACTAAACATATACCTGCATGGATCGTCCCAATAAAAATTTATGGGCCACCACCACTAATCAATAAACTAACCTTTCAAAACAAGGCCCGGTGAAGACTGTTCTTGTTCATTTTGCATCGGCAGTTTGTTAATAATGCAACTAAGGCCAATCTTCTACGACAGAGCCGCATTATCTTAGCCTTCTTGATAGGAAGCTATTAGGGCTCAATTTATTCATTCCAGCCCAACTGGCCTGTCATTACAACGGTCATCTAAGCAGCACCCAATGCCACGGTAGCACCTAACATATTTCCAAGAGGAGAGTCCCTCCATAGCTCAAGTCCTTGACTCTTCTTAACAACATCCTCCCCAGGATCTTCCAAAAAGATGAACCCAAGTGGTATGCTGCACATCTGATTCTTTCTTGGATGTAATCTGTGGTCTCTATTGCGCTAGCCAGACAAATAGATCACTAATCAAGCATCGAATTTAAGTTATGGCACAAATATTTAATTCATCAAAGGCCGGAAAACATAGAGGTAACTTATGACATTTTAAACCAGGGAATCAGTTTGGTCTGTTAGTCACAAAGTAAAGAAAAAGAATAAACAAAATGGAGGATGTGCCGATTACCTTTCTTTTTATAAATGAGCAGATCTGATCCTCTCCCTTAACTTAGGGCTCGTTTGGTTCGCAGGAAAAGGAGGGGGGAAAGTATGGTCAACGGGAAAGTAATGAAATGCCTCTTGTTTGGTTGGAGTTTTCAAAGAAGAGAGATGGAAAAGTTGTATTCCCATGGGAATATGATTCCCATATTTCATGGGAAAGTCTTTCCCATGAGAAACATGGGAAAGTTCTCATGGGAAAGACTTTCCCATGAGGTGGGAATCACTCCTTTTTTATTTTTTTCCAAAAAGACCCTTCAACATTAAAGAAGCATTAAAGAGGCATTAAAGAACTAATTTTTATTAAGGGCATAATAGGAATTATACATAACTTTCCTAGGAAAGTGGATGGTCAACCAAACATGAGCACTTTGGAAATTTATCACTTTCCCATGGTTAACCAAACATGCCAAAAATACTTTCCTAGGTATCCTCTTCCTAGGAATATGATTCCTGGGAATCATATTCCTAGGAGGGAAAATACTTCCCGCGAACCAAACGAGCCTTTAGAGAACCAATTTGCAGACTTTTACTGGAACCATGAGGTTTGATGGCCAATTCCCAACCAAATGGAATAAAGGACGAGGCCCAATCTTTACTGGACTCATGCAAGCCCATTCCACAAGGCTCGCGCCCAACCTCTTTGGCGTGATGGCCCAGCTCAGTACAGAAAGGAAAAAATATAGCCAAATTAATTAATTATTTAAAGATAAACCATTTCTATCTTATTCCAGGGGAAGCTCGTCCCAACGTAGTTCTTTTTTTTGGAAAATTTTTTCCAAACATATTTTTTTAAGAAAAAAAAATCAAATTACTATTCAGTGAACAAACAAGCTGTAACAACCCAGGACCTCACCTAAAATGGCTAGCCGGAAGATATTATTTGGGTTCCTTGATCTTGTATAAGTACCCAAGATCTACCCAGCGAATAATCGATGCGAGACTAAACACACGCCCGCACGGGTCCTCACATACTCCCTCCGTTCAAGTCCTGACGTCCTCGTGAGACTAAAGGTTCAAATCCATTAGAATCTAATAACAAACACCACGATCAGCCCGTGGTCAGCTCCAATAGATCTGTGCTGCAGTGTCCCCTAGTCCACATAGGTTATGGGTCGGGTCCACTCTGATACCATTTGTAACAATGCAGGACCTTACCCAAAATGGCTAGCCGGAGATATTATTTGGGTTCCTTGATTCTGTATAAGTACCCAAGATCTACCCAGCGAATAACTGATATGGGACTAAACACACGCCCGCACGGATCCTCACACAAGCACCCTACGTAGATATCCGGCTATTTTTTTTCTTTTAATTAATGGATAAGAAATGCGTGATACATGTACTTAAGGGCTTATAACCAAGCTCCAGAGAGGTGCTCAGGTCAACTAAATCATTGTCCAGCCTGGTAGGTTTATAAGTTAGTCCATTAGCAGCGGAAATTAAAGCAAGTTCCTTCACTTCAGTAGGGGGAAGTTGTCTTCCAAAGAACTCACTTCTAATTCAATCCACAATCCAGAGGAATTGAAGCACCTCTCTCTAAACACTTCCTCATAGGCTTTGTGTAAGTCCTTCCACCAACGTTTGCCGAGCACCATAATTGCTTTATTTTTACAAAAGTTGAAGAGAGGTCAGCGAATGCAAGGTTGTTTGGAAGGACCGCAATTGGTCACTGATATCTTATTTTTGGGCCGGAGATAGAAGGCTTTATTGGATGCACCAGCACCTCTTCTTTAACAGTTCACATCTAAAGGCTATTTAAATATTACCAAATCCGATAATTTTACTTACTTTTCTTCATATCATAATTTCAAATGCAACGATATGCAAGCCATGACTGACAATGTCTTTAGATTATATGCCATACAAATCTTAATTTGCTTGCACAGGTAATACTATATGTTACTTGGAAGCTCATATTAGTAACAAGCTCTAGTAAGAAGCAGTTATACATATAGAGAAGCCAAACTAATTAAGACATTAATTTAAATCCTGAAATGCAGTAGATTTAAACTATTTCATGCATTATGGAAATTGAGTCAATTAATCTTACTCAATTTATTGTTCTACCAGTGGAAGGCATGCTTTCATGCATCGTATCCCAGAGTATATATGAGATCACACATGCAAGGGAGTCAGAAAGTGTTTTGTTTCTCTATCTTCGCTGGATATTCGGTATCAACCCTAACTATTTGAATTAAAAGGGAAAAAAAACTAAGGGAAAGCAATGTCAACCAGAGAAGATGACCTTTCCCTTGAAGAAACTTAGGAGAAACGTGTGATATACAATATTTGAAAGCAGGGCACAACTCATAGGGGATTTTGTCAACAAGGCTTTGAGTAGTGACATGAACGATGCCTTCAAGGATGAAAAGCAGACTAAACCTAACCTCACATGCAGCTTGATAGTTGCATAAAATCCTCCGAGTAAGTAGTTTGTTCGCGTCGATCATTAATAGCTCTCATGTTAGATTATTCTAATAGTCTATACATTGATTTAGAATACAAAGAAATTTACTATGATATGTGAATGCACAGTTTGATTATGAAGTAATGATGATCTCCCATGTGCTGAACTTACTAATAAGCTCCGTGAAGTATAATTCAATCAAGGCTGACCATACCTACCCAGAAGAACATAGATTAATCCGAGAAATGTAGGAGATGTGTCTTCCATGCTATAAAGTGCACGCTCGCACCCATGACATACATATGGTGGAATGGGGCGCAACTCAACTAAGCTAAAAAAGCCATAGTGGATCATGAGCTTAGAAGAATAAACTATCCAATTAGGTTCATATGAACGGGATCCTCTATAGTGCAGCTTTTATACTACAGAGTGCGGTGCCTTCGTAGATAGCTGTGAGGATCCATGGGGGTGTGTTCATTCCCATATCAGTTACGTACTAGATAGATATATAAGATTAAAAAATTAAAATAATACATTAATTCTAACTAGCCTATTTAGATGAGGTTTTGAGTCGTTATAAATAGTATCAGAGTAGATTTGGGTCATAACCTATGCTTATGATTATATTTGAGTGGATTTCGATCCTTAGTCTGGAAAGGATGCCAGTGCTTAAATGATTATGTTCCTTCGCTAGAAATTAAGACTATCCAGAAGCTACACTTAAATGGGAGGATGCGAGCGTAAAGGATCACTAGGTATGCAAATATAGGAACTCTTCATAATAGTCTTTCAAGCGAAGGTAACATAGTACATTCAAACATAGTGCTTCTTTTTTTTATGAGTAGGCTAGGATTGATTCCACGGCAACCAAGCTAATGAAAGAACTAATGACTTCAGATGTTACCTATAAGCATATATTTACCCACGCAAAGTGCACTGGTCAACGTTATGTTTCTCATTCGAGTTTAAGATTGGTTTTGTTGAGGGAATGCAAGTCCCCCCGAGTACATGAGAACCTTGCCGGTACGGAGCAGGATGACGGCCGATCTCGGGCGACCGAACTTGATGCCCGACTTCAGAACGCCCGATCTCGGAAGTCCGACCTCGTCGCCCACCTACCACGGTTGCGCCCTTCCGAAGTCCGGTCAGGGGCCATGCCCTGCCACCGCCTCCAGCATTTAATGCGCACGATCTCTGCAAACCCCCTACTCACTCAACAATTAATACATATCTCCGATTCACTCAACAATTAATACATATCTCCGATTCACTCAACAATTAATGCGCGTGGCTCCGGTTATCTACGGATCGTTAGCTCTCCACGGCAAATCAGCTCAGCAGCGTTCGGTCAGCCGTGACAACTCTATGATCCCGGCCTTACCTCCGACATCAAGACATTAATTCATCCGATCGCGCACCGACTCAAGTAACGTGCTAAGTCGTACGGCGACCTCGCCCCATCACATCACAGGAAATCCGACCCCCCTATAAGAATAGGACCCCTCCTTTTCAGAGGGGGGGGAGAGAGAAAAAAAGGCCCAGCATAATATATCTTCCTCCTCTCCCCTTCTTCAAGATTAAGCCCCCCTCTGACTTGAGCATCGGAGGGCCGGCGCCAGAAACCCCGGCCACCGGTTTTCTTTTGCAGGCCCCCTACGGAGGACGCCGCTCGCCGATGGATCGCCACCCGCCAGCGTTCGCCGGAGCTCCACCTCCTCAGCCGACGGCCGCCCCCGGGTCCAATTTCTAGCAACAGTTGGCGCTAGAGGAAGGGCCCCGAGTCGCGGTCATGAAGTTCAGAAGTAAGGGAGCCTCCAACGCTTCCCGGCGTCTCCCGCAGAGCCCTGGACACTCTGTCCAGAATTTGCTTTTTCCGGCTGATCCGGTTCCTCAAGTTCAGCCGGAACAGTTCAACGCCCTGGTGCAGCAAGTCCAGGCCTTGGCCGCCGCCGTCCAAGGTCTGCGGCGTGAGGAAGCCTTACCTACGCTCCCCCCGCAGGCCCAGATTCCGTCGGTGCTTCCTCCGAACGGCCCGATTCTCCAAGGCCAGAACCTTCATGGCTCTTCCAGGGCCAACAACGAAAAGCGAGTGTCCCCCCAGAGAGAGCTGCCGGGGGGAAGTCTAGACAGAAGACCTCAGCTCTCCGAAGCCGAGTCGGCCCCGGACCGCCGTGAGCCGGAGCAAACTACGGTGACAATTTTTCGGGTTGGGGAGCTCGACAGGAAAGTCGAGAACCTGAAGCGCTCCACAGCAGGAAGGCAAGGCATGAGGGGGATTTTGAATTTACCACCAAGTCCCCCTTTTCCCGCCAAATCGAGGACGAGCCGGTCCCCCTAAGGTTCAAGGTGCCTCAAGTGGAGCTCTACAGCGGAACCACCGATCCCTTTGACCATTTGGAAAGCTACCGAGCTCTTATGGCACTGCAAGGGTCCTCGGAGGCCGTGCTATGCAAGGCCTTCCCAGTGACCCTCCGAGGGATAGCTCGGCTTTGGTTTTCCGGGCTAAAGTCGAGCACGGTATCCTCTTTCGAGCAGCTCGGCAGGTAGTTCGCCACCAACTTTGCTGCCAGCCGGCGCCAGCGGCGGACATCGGACTCCCTCCTAGATATCAAGCAAAAGGAGGGGGAATCTCTTAAGGAGTATCTTGACCGCTTCACCGCCGCCACGTGGGAAGTTCACGAGCTTGACCAGTCGATAGCCATGTCGGCACTAAAAACTGGGGCTCGTTCCTACAGATTCATCTTCTCTATCGAGAAGAACTTCCTCGTCGACTTCACCGAGATGTTGGCCCGAGCTTGAAAGTATGCTAAGGCCGAGGAGGCTATTGCCTCCAGGCGGGGTACAACCGAACAAGCTTCAAAGAAGCAGAAGAAACACTACGAGGAGCGCGGCCGTCAAAGAAGCCGGTCCCCCTGCCGGGAGAAGAACCTTCTCCGGCTGAGAAGCCCATCTCGACAGCGGGGACAGCTTCGACAGAGGTCCCCGCCTCAGCCAAGGTCCCCACTACGACCTCGGATGCACCCGGGGAGGTACGAAAACTACACTCCTATCAACGCACCCCGAGCCGAGATTCTGATGGAGATTGAAGGTCGGGACTTTTTCCGACCTCCGCCTCCTATGCGGGATACAGGAGTTCCCCGCAATCCCAGAAAGTATTGCCGCTTCCATCGAGACCACGGGCACGACACGTAGGATTGTTTTCAGCTCCGAGACGAGATTGAGGCGCTTATTCGCCGCGGAGTACTCAATCAGTTCGTAAGGAACCGATGTGAGGAAAGAAGGCCAGTGTAAAACGCCGCACCGTCCGAAAATCCGAATAACAACAGGCCTATCGCTGGCACCATCAATGTAATTAGAGGAACCTCGGCTGGAGATTCAGCCCAAGAAGGAATCCCCCCAAAGCGCCTGCGCACTTCTGAAGCCATCTCGTTCTCGGATGAGGATTTAGAAGGGGTTGAGACCCCTCACGATGACGCTGTGGTCATCTCCATGATTATAAATAAATTTGATGTAAAACGTGTCTTAGTTGACAATGGAAGCTCAACTAATGTTCTGTACTACCACACCTACCAAAAAATGGGGTCAACGGGAAGCCAGCTTCGGAATATTAATGCCCCGCTCGTTGGATTTACCGGGGACTCGGTCCCGGTCGAGGGCGAGGTCAGCTTTCTTGTTACGGTCGGCCTCGCCCCCCGAGAAAGTACTATGAGGACGGACTTTCTTGTGGTCCGCCTACCCTCAGCCTACAATGCTATCCTCGGACGACCAGGGCTAAATGCCCTCCGAGCCATGGTCTCGACCTGCCACCTACTCGTGCGATTCCCCACCAACCAAGGGGTAGGCGAGGTCCGCAGGAACCAACTGATGGCTAAACAGTGCTACATGGCGACCCGCAAAGCAAAGCAACCAACTGAAGCGTCGAGTCGGCAAGAGCTATCAGCCGAGGTGCCAACTCAAGCGATGGGCCGCATGCTGCCCATAGAGACCTTGGACGCAAGGGATGACCTCTGGAAGAAGCAAGTAGAGCCCGGTGAGCTTCTTAATCAAATTCCTTTACAAGAAAATTGCCCAGAGCTAACTATGCAGATCGGCTCCGGCCTAAGCCCCTGCGAAAGAAGGCGCCTGACCGAATTCCTCTGGGCCAACATCGACGTCTTCGCCTGGTCGCCCGCCGACATGCCGGGAATCGATCCTGATGTTATGATCCACCGACTCCAGGTGAAGCCGACTTGCAGGCCTGTAAAACAAAAGAAACGGGGCTCTGCCCCGGAACGGCAGCAAGCGGCAGCCGAGGAAGTGGATAAGCTCCTTGAGGCCGGCTTCATCCGGGAGGTCTCCTACCCAGATTGGCTTGCCAATGTGGTCCTCGTGAAGAAGGCCAACGGGAAATGGCGCATGTGTGTAGACTACACCGACCTGAACAAGGCCTGCCCGAAGGATAGTTTTCCTCTCCCCAGCATCGACCAACTCGTCGACTCCACCTCAGGACACCAGCTGCTGACCTTCATGGACGCCTTCTCAGGATACAATCAGATCTGAATGGCGCTCGAAGATGAGGAGAAGACGGCCTTCATCACCAACAAGGGCACTTATTGTTACAAAGTAATGCCATTCGGACTGAAGAATGTAGGAGCCACATACCAAAGGCTGGTCAGCCAAATCTTTGGAGATCAGATCGGCCGAAATATGGAAGTCTACGTGGATGACATGCTGGTAAAGAGCCGAGCGGCGGAGCACCATGTAGCTGACCTCAATGAGACATTCTCCAAGCTCAGGAAATACCAAATGAAGCTCAACCCGGCGAAGTGCGCGTTCGGAGTCACCTCGGGTAAATTTCTGGGCTTCATAGTGACCCAGCGTGGAGTTGAAGCCAACCCTGAGAAGATCCGAGCGCTGCAAGAGATGATACCTCCAAGGACGGTTAAGGAGGTCCAGCGGCTCACTGGGCGGGTCGCAGCCTTAGGGAGGTTTGTCTCCAGGTCGGCCGAGCACTGCCTTCCATTCTTCAAGATCCTAAAGCGGCCAAAGAACTTCCTGTGGTCGGAGAAATGCCAGCGGGCCTTTGAAGAGCTCAGGTGCCTCCTGGCCTCCCCCCCGCTGCTTACTAAGCCTCGGCAGGGCGAGGTTCTTTATTTGTATCTGGCCGTCTCCCCGGTCGCAGTAAGCTCGGTCCTGGTCCGGGAAGAGGACAAGCTCCAGAAGTCAGTTTACTATACTAGCCGGGTTCTCAGGGATCCTGAGATCCGATATTCTAAGCTTGAGAAGACAATTTTTGCCCTGATCATTTCAGCTCGGAGACTCCAGCCCTATTTTCAAGCACATACCATAGCCATACTGACCGACCAGCCTATGAAGCAAATACTGCAAAGGTCGGATCGTGCCGGAAGGATTGCCAAATGGGCGGTTGAGCTCGGAGAGTTCGACTTTGAATATCGGCCCAGGTCAGCTATTAAAGCCCAAGTACTCGCCGATTTCATCGTGGAGTGCACCCTGCCAGACGATCCCGAGCTGCCACTCGCACCCACAGAGAAGACCCCGAGGCTGCCATGGGTCCTACATGCGGATGGCTCCTCGACCTCGAGGGGTAGCGAAGCGGGACTCATCCTCACCAGCCCGGATGGGGTGGTGGCTGAGCAGGCCCTACGCCTCGAGTTCCCAGCCTCAAATAATGAGGCAGAGTACGAAGCGCTCATTGTCGGACTCAAGTTGGCAAAGGAGCTGAAGGTAGAAGACCTAAAGGCCTTCAGTGACTCCCAACTAATAGTGAGCCAGGTCCAGGGGGATTTCGAAGCAAAGGAGACATCAATGCAGAAATATCTTCAAAAAGTGCGGGAACTTACATCCGCCCTAGGCTCCTTCAGCATCCAGCATATCCCCAGAACGGAGAACCTCAGGGCGGACCAACTGTCAAAGCTGGCAACCTCCCGCATGAGTGAGCTCTCCAAGGCAACGGCGCTCGAATACCTCCGAACACCCAGCACAGAGGAACCTAAATCGACCATGTGCATCAACATCGAGCCAAGCTGGATCGACGAGTTCATCAACTACCTCCAGCACGGGACCCTCCCTCACGACGAGCTGGAGGCTCGCCGGATCAGGCGTCAAGCTCCCCGGTACGTGCTATATGAGGATTGGCTCTATCGCCGGTCATTTACTTCTCCCCTCCTTAAATGTCTCCGCCCTTCGGAGGCAGACTATGCTCTACGAGAGGTCCATGAAGAGATTTGTGGAGACCACCTGGGAGGCCGAGCACTCGCGCATAAGATCCTGCGCCAAGGTTATTTTTGGCCCACACTTCAGAAAGACGCAACGGACTTCGTCCGGAGGTGTGATCGGTGTCAACGGAATGCCAATATCCAGCGCCGACCTTCGGCCCCGCTGACCTCGATTATCGCCCCCTGGCCATTTGCCCAATGGGGGATTGACATCCTGGGGCCCTTTCTCCTAGCCACTGGGCAAAGAAGATTCCTGGTCGTCTCCATCGACTACTTTACCAAATGGGTCGAAGCCGAACCTGTAGCCCGGATCACCGAGCAAAAGATGCGGGACTTTGTTTGGAAATCCATAATCTGCAGATTCGGACTCCCCCGTATCCTTATATCTGACAACGGCCGTCAGTTCGACAACATCCACTTCAGAGAATTTTGCTCCGAACTCGGCATTGACCACCGCTTCACCTCGGTCGCCCATCCCCAGACAAACGGAGAAACTGAGATAACAAATCATACCATTTTGCAGGGGCTCAAGGCTACGCTTGATCGGTTCAAAGGACAGTGGGTCGAGGACCTGTACAACGTCCTCTGGGTTTACCGGACTACGTTCCGATTACCCACTAGCGAGACTCCCTTCAACCTGGCATACGGGACGGAGGCTGTTATCCCGCTGGAAATCGGCCTCCCATCCTGGAGGGTGGAGCACTACGACGTCGACTCCAACTCTTCTCGGCTCAGGAATAACTTGGACCTCGTTGAAGAAACACGAGAGGTTGCCCGAATCCGCATAGCAAGGTACCAGCAGAAAACGGCCCAATACTACAACTCCAAAGTCAAGCCCAAGCTCTTCAAGGTAGGGGACCTCGTCCTCAGAAGAGCCGAAGCTTCTCAGCCTACCGAGTAGGGAAAGCTCGCTCCAAACTGGGAAGGACCATACCGAATCGCCCGAGTACAACGATCCGGAGCGTACAAATTGGAGTCTCTCGAAGGAACCCCTATCCCACGAAGCTGGAATTCCGAGAACCTACGGATGTATTATCAATAAAACCCTAAGGGGCCCCTGGTGATTAGGAACATGAATCCCGTCTCCTCCTTACAATGATTTACCTCCTCTCAATGGTTATTTTATGACACTCCTAATATTGGGATGTTTGTGATCCTCAGATACCTCGACTAAGTTCGGGATGCCCCGTGTGTCGACCGTAGAGTCCCAAACTCCCTCGACCTCGGAAAGCGCCACTAGGTCGACGATGAGCCCAAGCTCCCTCGGCCTTATGCTCGAGACCCCGACTAAGTTCGGGATGCCCCGTGTGTCGACCGTAGAGTCCCAAACTTTCTCGACCTCGAAAAGCATCGCGGGTCGACGGTGCGTTCCCAGACCCCTCGACCTCGCGCATGATCCCTCAACTGAGGTCGGGATGCCCCGAGAGTCGACCGTAGAGTCCCAAACTCCCTCGACCTCGAAAAGTGTTGCGGGTCGACAGTGCGGTCCTAGACCCCTCGATCTCGTGTATGATCCCTCAACCAAGGTTGAGATGCCCCGAGTGTCGACCGTAGAGATCCAAACTCCCTCGACCTCAGAAAGCGACGCCAAGTTGATAGCGAGCCCAAGCTCCCTCGACTTCGCGCTCGATACCTCGACCAAGGTCGGGATGCCCCGTGTGTCAACCGTAGAGTTCCAAACTCCCTCGACCTCGGAAAGTACCGCTAGGCCGATGGCGAGCTTAAACTTTCTTAACCTAATGAGACCGGGGATAGTGCCTTGACGGTCCTCCGAAACATTCGACAGCGACAACGGAACAACGTTCGCGAAAACCTTCGACAGCAACAACGGAACAACGTTCGCGAAAACCTTCGACAGCAACAACGGAACAACGTTCGCAAAAACCTTCGACAACAGCAATGCCTCCTGGTTCGATTGGTACTCCTGGAACAGACCCCAAGCTAAAGGGCGACTCCGGAGGCCGGCCATGAAACAAAACGACCTACTCCACTATGAAGCGCTCGATCTCGGAGGTGCAAGAGGTACGTCCCACTTTGTTATATTCATCTACCTATGTATTGCCAGCGAAATCCCGATTGAGATCGGGACCTCATCCCAGCCAAGGCCGGGTCGCCCCTCCGAATTGATCCAAGACCGAGATTCCACCGATCTCATGTATGCTCCATACTGATAATTCCCATGACAATTCATACAAACCTTTCTGCATAAGGGCTCGATTCAGCCCCCATGCGTTGAGATATCGACGTTAACCCGCGGAAACGACCTCGACCACATGTGCGCTGATCGAGCTCAAGAGGGCCAAGGCACTCTCTATAGGTTTCGACTCTGCTCGCCAGAACCTCAGCTGAGCCCGAGGCCAACAACCATGAAAGCCCCGACGGCAGTTCATGATCCCCTTTTTGGGATCAACCCTAACATTTTTATGGACCTATGCTCGAAAAAGCCGAACTCAAAAGTTTGGCCAAATACCCCAGTAGAGACCCATGCAAGTCTAACAATACCCCTTTTGGGGGTCCGAGGCCCGAGCCTGGTGCCTTGGAAATCCAGAAGCCAAACCCGGCGACCCCTGCGAGCTTCAAATCCGAGCTCCAAGACTTTGTGAATCTTCCTAGAGTCCGAGCTCGGAGTCCCCCTAATCAGCGTAACCAGAACTCGAATACTTGAACAAGTCGGAGGAAAGAAAAGCAAAACACATAGCCACAAAACATGTTTTCATTAATAAGCAGCCCAAAGGCTAGGATACAAAATTTAGGGTCGGTAGAACAATAAGTTGAACACCGACCTCACTTACAACTAAAGAAAACAAATGAAGAAGAGAAAAAGAATCTAAATCCTAAGGGGCGGCAGTCGCGCCGACGTCACTCTCGGGGTCATCTATGGCGATGACCTGAGGGCCTTCAGCGGACGCGGGCTTGGGGTCTGCAACAGGGACCTCGGTGGGTGCCTCGGGAGCGTCTTCGGTGATTCCACCGCGGGGAGCCTCCATCACCGCCGGCGCGGCGGCGTCCGCCTCGGCCTCGGCAAACTCCTCCTCGGACGCAAGGGCTGCAGGAACGTCGTCATCAGAGTCGGCGTCCAACCTCATCCTCGGACGGATCGTTGAGGGATCGAGCTGGGGGCAAAACCGAGCCATCTGCCTCCAAAAATTATCGAAGCCGCGGAGAAACCCATCCACGGTCTCCTCCTCCAGCATGTCGCGGAATTCTTCTGAGTCCTTGAAGAAGTCCACGGCATGCTCGGCTCGCTCGAGCGCCCTCCTTTTCCGGGCCTCAAGCTGCTCGATCTTCAAGCACAAGACCTCGCCTTCATATTTTAGGCCCGCAACTTCAGATCGAGCCTCCATCAGGCGCGCCTCCGAAGCGCGCAGGGCCGACGTCACTGGGGCATAACAACATTTAAAGGAAAACGGACGGATGCAGTGGTAGCGGGTCAGGCTTACGATAGCCTTGGTTGGGATCGTCGCCTTATATCTGTGGCCCAGGTTCCTGATTCCGCTGGTTGTGAGGAAATATGCTGGGTAAGAAGCCCAGAGAGTGAGCAGCCCTCTCCTCCTCGAGCTCCTCGACAATGGCCAGTCGCCCAGCCTTCGTTGCCTCCCTCCATGCTTCGGCCTCTGCTAGCGCAACCTCTAACTCGGCGACCCTCTTTTTTGCCGGCTCCAGTTGCTGGCTAAGTCGCCGAGTCTTTTCCTGACATCCTTGGGCAATGAATACCAGGGTGTCGACCTCGTGAACATGCTGCAAAAAAAAAAAAAAGAAGAGAGAAAGCAATCATAAGTAAAGGATATATATACACTAGTAGCCGAAGGAAAATTAAGAGAATGGCTTACCCGAACAGTATTGCAGTAAGTACTGTCGACAATTTCTTCCAGTGACAAGTTTCAGAACTCGGCCCGGTCCGCCGGAAGCATGGCGCGCCGAAACACCGCGCGCGCAACGTTGGCGTCATGAAAGGCCGAGCTCCCCTCGAGGAGTGGGGACCCCGGCTCGTCCGACTCTCCCCTTGGGCCCCGCGAAGTGCTCGGCCCGCCCGAAATTGGAGCCTCGGGGCCCTGCTCGGCTCGGGCTCCGAGCGCTGCAACTGGATGGTCGTCCGCCCTCCCGCTGGGAGACAGGGGCAGGGCAGGGCGGGGCCGCCGAGTCGGATGCCCTCGCGGAGCTCGAGCCCGCGTCCCCGGCGGCCGACGCTCGCCTTTGAATGGCTGCCGAGGTCCCCGCCTCCGGGCCTCCTATCCCGGCAGGAGTAGAAGTGGCAGCCGACTTGGACTTCTTCCGGGGCTGAGGAATAGCCCCGCCGGCCTCGGCCTCTCGCCTCTTCAACCGAGAGAAGAGGGATGTGTTACTGGTCGGCATGTGAGGAATGTCTGAGACAAAGAAATCCTTTTGAGTGTTAGACCAACATCAAAAGAACGAGAGAAAGAAACGAATAAGGCGAAGACAAAACAATGTGGCTGCTCTTACCCTCGGGATGCGCCGAACTCAGGCCAACGCTCGCCAAGGCATCCTCTTTTAGGAGGTCGGTCAGATTAAAACCCTTCTCGAGGCCCCGCAGAGCGTCAAGGACCCTTTGATCGCTCGCCGAGGGCTCGGAGAGCCTGTTAAGGGCCTTCAGCCGGGGGTGCCCCCACCTTAGGTCGAATCCCCATGGCACCTCGGATGCAAGAAAGAAGAATTTCCCCTTCCACTTATAAATAGAGGAAGGGGCACCTTGGAAAAGTGACATACCGCCCCGAAAGGCGAAGTATAGCCACTCTCCATCCGTCGGATTTGTCTTCAACAAGAAACACCGGCGGAAAACTCTCACCAAAGTCAGAATTCCGTGCGCAAGGCAAAGGGACAAAAATCCGACTATGGTCCTCCATGAGTTCGGGGCGAGCTGTGCTGGGACGAGTTGGTACTCCACCAGCAAGCTGTTCACGAACTCGTGAAGGGGGAACCGCAAGCCGGCCCAGAGCGACTCGAGATGAATCCTGATCCGACCTGGGGGCGGCCGCGTCACCCTGTCCTTCCGCCCCGCAGTTTCGAGACCAAACCCAGGCCGGAAAAAGAACCGGGTACGGACCAACTCCAGTTCCTCCGCCGACAAACTAGATCCAGCCTCATCCGGACCAAGACCCATTTTAGAGGAAAGAATAATGACCGAAAGACGAAGGAGATGGGGAAAGGGAGGAAAAAGGAAGACCCCCTAGCCAGCACAAGGAGAAAACCTACGGGAAGAGCCACCGAAAATCGCTCCGGGCACCGCCGGGGAGGTTCTGTTGTGACTGAAAAAGAAGACGAGGATAGAAACGGCGGAAAGGAGACAGCAACTAAGTAAGACTTCTCCTAGGGCCAGATTGGGGGGTTTATATAGACCTTTCTAACGGCCCAGATCGGTAGGGCTGGTTTCCACCCCCTGTCCGGATCACGCCACGTGTCGGCCTCGGAAGTCAAAGCATCGCATTCATTCTGGGCTGATACCTCGAGTGCAGAACCGGGGCACTGTCCCATCGGATCTCGCGGCCTCATCATGGACCTGCTACACCGGATCACCTCGAAAGGCGAGCAAGTGCCGCCCCCGCTCCCCTTATTAAAGGAGCCTCGGGACGCGCGGAGCGCCGACATAATTGTAGCCTCCCAAATCCCCATTCGGCCGATGCGAGACTAAGTGCGTCCGACTTCAAGCAACTGGCCTAATTCTCAGCCCCGGACGACCGACTTGGCTTTAGGCCCCGAACGGCTGATCTAACATCCGACCCCAAGGCGTCCGGCTCAATAAATATCCTCCGCCCAGATCACACCACATGTCCACCTCGAAGATTGAGACAGCGTACTTGTTCAAGAAGGACGCCTCGAATACGGAATCAAGGCGCTGCCCCACCAGGTCCCAGGACTCCGTCATGAGCTCACCATACGAGACGGCAACGAAGGGTCGAGAGGCGCAACCCCCCGCCTCCCTTCTGTTATAAACGTTTCGAGACGCATGAGGGCGCCAGCATAATTCAACTCTCCTCGATCCCTGCCACCATAATAAAGACCACTACTTCCCACGTCCGAGCTCGCGAGCAGCTCGAACTCGGAAGTCGGGGGTAGTGTTGAGGGAATGCAAGTCCCCCCGAGTACATGAGAACCTTGCCGATACGGAGCAGGATGACGGCCGATCTCAGGCGACCGAACTTGATGCCCGACTTCAGAACGCCCGACCTCGGAAGTCCGACCTCGTCGCCCACCTACCACGGTTGCGCCCTTCCGAAGTCCGGTCAGGGGCCATGCCCTGCCACCGCCTCCAGCATTTAATGCGCACGATCTCTGCAAACCCCCTACTCACTCAACAATTAATACATATCTCCGATTCACTCAACAATTAATACATATCTCCGATTCACTCAACAATTAATGCGCATGGCTCCGGTTATCTACGGATCGTTAGCTCTCCACGGCAAATCAGCTCAGCAGCGTTCGGTCAGCCGTGACAACTCAATGATCCCGGCCTTACCTCCGACATCAAGATATTAATTCATCCGATCGCGCACCGACTCAAGCAACGTGCTAAGTCGTACGGCGACCTCGCCCCATCACATCATAGGAAATCCGACCCTCCCTATAAGAATAGGACCCCTCCTTTTTAGAGGGGGGAAAGAGAAAAAAGGCCCAGCATAATATATCTTCCTCCTCTCCCCTTCTCCAAGATTAAGCCCCCCTCTGACTTGAGCATCGGAGGGCCGGCGCCGGAAACCCCGGCCACCGGTTTTCTTTTGCAGGCCCCCTACGGAGAACGCCGCTCGCCGACGGATCGCCACCCGCCAGCGTTCGCCGGAGCTCCACCTCCTCAGCCGACGGCCGCCCCCGAGTCCAATTTCCAGCAACAGATTTCCTTTAAAAAAAAATAGAAATTTAGGCTCTTAATGCTTAGAGACAACTAAAATTATGGAAAAATCCACCAAGCAAACCCCTAACATTCATTCTACCTTTCAAAATAAACTGCTGAACCAAGTTGAATCGCGCTCTAAACTCTAGCACGACTGTTACCAATAGTTTATTCACTAAGATCCGCTTGTCATTATAACTGCAATCCACGACCCTTCTAGTTAAATATCAAGTACGAGGGCATGATAATATAAGCCGCTTTATTTAAGCAATTTGATTCATTTTTATGTTATGAAACCAGCACGAAACTAGCACGATCTCCACACCAATAAGTGATGATGGCTAGTTGGATCTGTAATTTTAAAATGTCTTTCGAGCTCGATTTCCACACGATCAAATAACTTAATTTGATGGTTGAGTACATGAACTCATCCTTTTCAATATTCATGTTCAAGTTCCTCACCCCCCGCCACCTTTCCCGGTGCATGGATGAGTTGCGCTAAGTTGACGTCCATGTTTAATACCAACTTAAACGTTGGAAGCACGAGCCCTCGAGGTTACGTGATTGCTTCTAACATAAGCTAAGTCAACCCTCTCGCCGAAATGTTTAAATTTTCTTCCTCACCGAACTCCTCTCATAAAATCGTACCTCGATTATTGATACTAAAAGACTCTTCAAACCATTAAAGAAGTAAGAGAAACAAATGAAACTGCAAAGAAGATGAGCATTTCAAAGTACAAGTCTGATGATCACCAGACACTATATAAGTGCTTCAAGTTCTGTAAACTTCAGCATTAGAGTTCTATAACCTTTGCTCTGTAAGATGGCCTCAAGAACCTTTTCCATGTTCTTGCTCTCTTTGGCTCTTGTGCTTCTCTGCTTGGGCACAGCGGCAGCACAAGGCCTGCAGGTTGGGTTCTACAGCAAGACATGTCCTGATATCGAACTCATCGTTCGCCAGGAGATGACTCGAGTCATTTCGGTTGCTCCAAGTCTTGCTGGTCCTCTACTTAGGATGCATTTCCATGATTGTTTTGTAAGGGTATGTCATTAAACCTGTCATGCCAAACATTCTTGCACATCATTCAAGAGATGAAAGAAGATGTGTTCTTAATATAAATGATCGGCATGCAGGGATGTGATGGCTCAGTCCTTCTGAACTCTACTCAGAACAATGTAGCTGAGAAAGATGCACCCCCAAATCAAAGCCTCCGAGGTTTTGGGGTGATCGACCGTGTTAAGGCTAGATTGGAGAAAGCTTGTCCTATGACAGTCTCCTGTGCCGACATCGTTGCATTGGTTGCGAGGGATGCAGTGTTCTTGGTAAGAAATGCCATGTATATTTTGATGAAAAAGAAATGCCATGTATTAGTTCAATTCTACAGCTTATCTGATTGATAAATTAAGGGCCTTTCTAACCAAAAAAATTATCTGCTTCCAGACCAAAGGACCATTCTGGCCAGTACCGACAGGCCGAAGAGATGGCCGCGTATCAATTGCCCAGGAGACCAGGCAGCTTCCGCCTTCCAATTCCACCATTTCTTCACTGATATCATCTTTTGCCTCCAAGGGTCTTAGTGTCAAAGACCTAGTAGTTCTATCAGGTGCATATAATTTGATTTACTTTTTGAGAAAACAAAAGTTTGATTTACCTACAACATACAACTCTGTTGTGCTCATTGTTTGCATAACTTACGTATGCCAACTTAAGCCAATTCATCAGATACCTATATCAAATAGAGCATGGAAAATTACGTTTGATGTTATGCACAATCAAATCCTGATTCTTTGACATGCCAAAATTCAAGGAGTCCTATATTTACTCTAAAACTAAGAGTTGGAGACACTACAAAAAAAAACAGGCATTGCTGACACTTTTTAATGTATATACCGACGCTTATCCACGTCGGTAGTTTTATTTCCAACACTTTCTAAAGTGTCGCAAAAGCGTCGGCAACGTGAGATTCAAAAATCAATTTGCCGACACTTTTTGAAGGAGTTGCTAGTTGGCGGCGCTAGTTTTGGCGCACGAACCAAATTACCAACGCGTCTATTTAGTTTCAACATATCAAAGTCGAGAATTTCCATTTTCCTTGTAGTGAAAACATTTTGGATTAGATTTGAAAGTTTTATATGAACAACTAAGGATCATAAATCTAACTGGGCTCCTTTCCAACCAGGTGGGCACACACTGGGGACCTCCCACTGCACAGCCTTTTCGAACCGCATATACAACTACACCGGCAGGGGTGACACAGACCCCAACCTTGATAGCAACTACATACCAAAGTTGAAGGCCAAATGCGCCCCCAATGATAACACGACCCTTGTGGAGATGGATCCAGGGAGCTTCAGAACATTCGACACAAGCTACTACACCGATGTGTCAAAGAGGAGAGGGCTCTTCGAGTCTGATGCAGCTCTTCTTCAGAACAGCCAGACCAGAGCTTATGTTCTGCGTCAAGCTGGTGGTGCCTTTGGATCGGAGTTCTTCAAAGATTTCGGGGACTCCATGATAAACATGGGTAACATCCAAGTCCTTACAGGCACGCAGGGTGAGATCAGGAAGACGTGTGCTTTTGTTAACTAGCTAGCCAGGCTTGTTATTTGATCCTATGGAAGATTATTAGGATATTGGGATTGCTGCGTTATGTTTCTTTAAGAGATCCAGTGATGTGAAGATGAGAGTTTCGAGTGTATTTGTATTTCTATGATTCTTAAGCGGGTGAGTAATAATGTTTTTAGTTGCTAGTAATTTTCAATGAGTTATCGTAATGAAAGGTTTGAGATTCCACAGTTGTTCTACCATGGTCCCAAGAACAGAAATAAACACCTCGATGTCCATATCATAATAGAACAACTTTACCATTGTCCATTGCACTAAAACATGCTCTTATGAGGCTTCTAACTTGGAACCAATCAGCAATCACATATCTATACCGGGCTTATAAATAATATTTCCTCTCAAAACATACTGTATAAAAGATCGGTAGAAGATTAATTGAGGGACTTCTGAAATTAAGGAAAAAACTTTTATTGGACTCCATTTACTCAGTGATATTTTTAACTATTCCTCCCTTTTCCTCGAAAATATATAATTTAAACATAACGATGGTTCTGTTTTTTGGATGCAATATAATGAAGGATAGAGCACAATAAATTCTTGGAAAAGGGAGAATAGAAGATAGGTAGAAGTAACATGCATCACAGTTAGGTCAGTCAACTGAAAATTTGAGCTAATGATTTTCTCATAGACAAATTATGGAGGCAGGATAACCTACAAGCATGACAAACTAAACCCACAATAATGAATTGATGGCTTATTATCACAGTGATAATACTTAGGAGCTTTCAGTACAAGAATTGTGAAGACCCGAACTGAAGTCGGCAAGGAGTGCCGACTTCAGTTGGGTCATCGTGGTTTGCCCACGAAGACCACGCCGGCCGAACGGCCAGCGAGATCTCCGCAAGCCCCCCTCTTCCCTCTCCCTCTCTATCCCTCTCTCCCTCTCTCCCTCTCTCTCTCTCTCTCGCCTTTTCTCTCCTCTGAGAGCCTCGTCCGAGCCCATCCCTCTTCCCATCCCTCTAAAAAAAAAAAAAAAAAAATTTGAGTTTTCCCCTCATCTTCTTCCCTTTTCTTGAGAGGTTTGCCGGAGCCACCGCCGCCACCGGAGCCGCCAACGTCGCCGGGGATCCGCCCGTCGACGACCGGAGGTGAGAAAGACAGTCCATTCATTATTTTTATGGATCTAAGGGGGAGAGAAATGAGGGATGGCAACCGGTTTTCATCCCCTGTTTTGGAAATGTTTTTTTTGATGGGATTCGGCCGGCCGACGGTGGCCGGCCGGGGTCAATCCGGCCGAAACGGGTTCGGCCGGAGGTGGGCGAACAAGGGGCCGGGCTTCCCAGCCCCGGTCCCTCTCTTTCCTCCCTTTTCTTCCTCTCTCTCTCCTTCTTCTCTTCTTCTTCCCGTTCGGTGCCGCCTGTGAAGGTGGGGTAGCCGACGGCGGCTGACCGAGCGCCGCCGTCGAGGGCCACAGTCGGCCGCCGAGGGCCGACCGGAACCACCAGGCACACCCCCCCCCCCCCCCTTCTTCTTCTTCTTCTTCTTCTTCTTCTTCTTTTCTTCTTTCTTCTTCCTGGGTGTATACCTTGCTTTGATTTCCGTTGCCTGTTTGGGTCTCAAACCAGACACAAACAGACCCTGATCCGATTGAACCATGGGATTTAGCCTGAACTTGAGTTGGGTAGTGTGGATCAGACCGTGAACCGGTTCCACCCATTTCTTGAATTGGGTTGGGTCTGAGTTTAAGTGAATGGGTTTTGTTATGGTCTGATCAGATCTGGTCTGGGTTGGGTTGGGGGTCTGTGTTGGGCTGAGTCGGGCCAAATTGGAACTGTGGGCTGGTTTGGGTTGGGCCCAAAATCTGATTCGGACCTGTTAGCCGGTTTGGTTCAATTGGGCCTAATCTGTTTGGGCCACAATTGACTTGGGTTTAAAGGATCCTGATTTTTGGGTCTATATTTGATCTTAGGGGCCCATTCTTAGATCCATGAACTTAGAAATTTAAGGAATTGGGAATAGTTTAAATTATGTTTCTTAGTTAATTAAATAATTAATGTTTGTGTTTTAATCAGGGGTTCGTGATATTAGTGGCAGGGATTTTTAAGCGAACCCAGGTAGGTAACCTTGCTTAAAGTATGATTTACATGTACTATGCATATGTGTGATTATTTCCAGCATATTGATATGTTTTATATTCTTGGCAGTATTATCATTTAGAAGCATGTTTTTGACTGTAAATCGATCATCTGAAAATCTATTATGCATATATATTGGTTTTGAAAACTTATGTTTATATTAAGTTTGATTGTTGGAATTTGTGGATGTGATTTTGGAGACCGCGTGACTATTGTCTAGGATTTCCGCCAATGGGGTGGAAACGTTGGCCCTGTCGACTTGTATGAGGAGCTAGTTCCGGCACTATGGGGTGTTTTGGCTCTGCGGAGCATGCTCTGAGGAGCAGAGATTGGGGCACCCTGGGGTGCAGCACTGCGGTGCAGGGCTCCATTTGGAGCAGAGTGTTGACACTTCGGTGTGACCATGCCACTGGGTGATGTGGCCGTAGTCATGCGGTAGATATGTGTATTATGTTATGCGTGATATGATAGACTAAGATGGTATATATATATATATTACTTGAGTATCGGATTGGTTTGCGGATCATCATATTTATTTGTGCACATGACCTGTAGTTATATTGCATATGCTTTAATACATGTTATCGTGACTTTATGCATGTTGTTACCTACTGAGCTGTTGTAGCTCATACCTGTTTTTGACATAATTGCAGGAGATGATTGATGGGGGATTCGGGAGGAGAGGACTTATGACATTGGACATAGATAGATTTAGATTCATTTTGTCATAAGTAATTGATCTTGTAAATAAATGTTACCAACTTTATTTGAGACATTTGAAATTGAATTATTGATTTGATTATCATAAATGATAGATTTTTAGTATTGATATTGTGATCTGATGTTGTGACTTGAGTGTCTGATTATTCAGCCTTGCACGCCCGTGCGGTCCGCCGTGCGGGTGTGCGGCGTCTGGCGCGTCCCGGGCCTAAGTTCGGGTTCGGGGCGTGACAGATTTATTGGTATCAGAGCTTAGGTTAACGATCACTAGGGATATCAGAACAAAAGAACAATAACTAATGAAAACCCTAGGAGCATAGGGACACATGTGAGGAAATGAGAGTGGGGTAGTAAACTCATAGGATGATTTTTGACTTAACCCTAACTTGTGGTATTATGTCTGTATCAGGATGCCGCCCCGCCGTGCTCGTGTACCACCTCGTCGTCTGATTGAGACGATGGGAGATGATCCGGCGACTCCTCGCCCAGCTGAGCGAGTTCAGGAAGAGGAGATTGCTCCGACAGTTTTAGACCGACCAGAACAGGATCAGGCGGGAGGATCGACCTCAGTATTGGAACTGGTCAGGGAGGTGATTGGGCTGGTCAGACAGCAGAGGGACCCACAGCCACAGCATCCCTCTGCTAGCTCGTCGGATCAGGGGAGGAGCATTGCAGAATTCCGGAAGTTGGCTCCTCCGGCCTTCAAGGGAACCACAGATCCCCAGGAGGCCGAACACTGGCTTGACGAGATGGAGAAGGCCTTCAGAGCCATGGGATGCACCGAGGATGAGAGAGTCAGATATGCTACTTATATGCTCCAGGACCGGGCACACCACTGGTGGGAGTCAGTGGAGCGGACCATGATACAGGATATCGGGACTGTGACTTGGGCTGGATTTCGGACGGCTTTTTATTCCAAATATCTTCCGTCCAGCCGTGTCAGAGAGTTGGAGAGAGAGTTCCTGAGTCTCTCTCAGGGGAGTATGTCAGTTGAGGATTACGAGGCAGAGTTCGATAGACTGTCTCGTTTTGCGCCCTCCCTCGTCCAGGACCCCGTAGCAAGGATGAGTAGATTTGAGGAGGGATTGAGACCCCACCTGCGTCGAGGCTTGGCTGCTGTCCATTGGACCGACTATGATGATCTTGTAGACAAAGCGAAGAATATGGAGATTATCTGGAAAGAGACGCAGGAAGCACATAAAGGGAAGCTGAAGAGGGCCAGAGATTCTGATTCGGATAATGAGCGGCATGTACGCCGACCCGTGCAGATCCGTCACGGAGCAGGACAGCGAGCTCCACCTGGGAGGACTGCACCAGAGCACCGGGAGATATCAGGAACCTGTTATTTTTGCAGTCAGATTGGACACAAGGCCATTGATTGTCCCCGGAGACTGCCCAGGGTTGGAGCATGTTACAGATGTGGCCAACAGGGCCACAAGATGGCTCAGTGTCCTCAGACCCAGTCTAGGACTATTGTCTGTTATGGGTGTGGTCAGCCAGGCCACAGGATTTCTAGTTGTCCCCGGGCCGGATTTGTGCAGAGGCCACCGAGCGCTAGGGCTCCTCAGCGGCAGATTCCCCCTGATCCAGCACAGATTTCTCAGCCAGCCGCTCCCAGACAGCAGACAGGAGGAGGGTCTCGCACCCAGGGACGGGTATATGCACTGACACAGCAGGATGCTCAGGCATCCAACACGGCAGTGACAGGTACCTTATTAGTATATTCTACTTATGCATATGCACTATTCGACTCAGGGGCCACACACTCTTTTATTTCATCTACATATGTGCATAAGCATGATATATTTTGCTCACCCTTGGAGAAGGAATTATGTGTGAGTACCCCAGCTGGGGGTAAGATGATCACCTCACTGATATGCAAGTCATGCCCAGTAATTGTAGAGGGTAGAGACTTGAAAGCTGACCTTATTGTCATGGACTTACATGAATTTGATTTAATTCTGGGTATGGATTGGTTAGCTATATATCACGCTACCATTGACTGCTTCTCGAAGCGGGTGACTTTCCGAATCCCTGACATTGAAGAGTTTTATTTTGTGGGTGATGGAGGGTGTGTCTCCCCTCAGATAGTGGCAGCCTTACAGGGTATTCGGTCTCTCAGGAAGGGGTGCTCTGTGTATATGGCAGCTGTCATGGATTCTGAGCAGTCGGAACAGAAAATTGAAAACATACCCGTGGTCAGGGAATACCCTGATGTTTTTCCTGATGAGCTTCCTGGTTTACCACCAGTTAGAGAGGTGGAATTTGCCATTGATCTAAACCCTGGTACGGCACCCATATCTAGACCTCCTTACAGAATGGCCCCGGCTGAACTAAAAGAACTGAAGGAACAGTTGCAGGAGCTATTGGATCTGGGTTTCATTCGACCCAGTGTCTCTCCTTGGGGTGCACCAGTGTTATTTGTGAGGAAGAAGGACGGCAGTATGAGGCTATGCATTGATTTTCAGGAAATTAACAAAGTGACTATCAAGAACAGGTACCTCCTACCCCGGATTGATGACTTGTTTGATCAGCTTCAGGGTGCCCAGGTGTTTTCAAAGATTGATCTGCGATCTGGATATCATCAGTTGAGGATAAAGGAGTCTGATATAGCCAAGACTGCCTTCCGCACCAGATATGGCCATTATGAGTATCTGGTGATGCCTTTCGGGTTGACAAATGCTCCAGCTGCATTTATGGATCTGATGAACAGGGTATTTAAACCTTTCTTGGACAAATTTGTAATTGTGTTTATTGATGACATCTTAATCTATTCCAAGAGTCATACTGAGCATGAGCAACACTTGAAAATTGTTTTGAAAATTTTGAGACAGAATCAATTGTATGGGAAACTGAAGAAATGTCAGTTCTGGCTGGATCAGGTGATGTTCTTGGGACATGTGGTATCTAAAGAAGGAATTATGGTTGACCCGAAGAAGATCGAAGCTGTAGTTGACTGGAGCAGACCGACAAATGTATCAGAGATCCGCAGTTTCCTTGGATTAGCCGGCTATTACAGAAGATTTGTAGAAGGCTTCTCTAGTATTGCTGGGCCCTTGACTCGACTCACTCGCAAAGGAGTGAAATTCGAGTGGTCGGATCAGTGTGAGAAGAGCTTCGAGAAATTGAAGCGCCGGCTAGTGTCAGCACCTATTTTGACTCTGCCAGTCACGGGTGTTGATTATACTATTTACAGTGATGCCTCCAAGAAGGGTTTGGGCTGTGTGCTGATGCAGAATGGAAAAGTTATTGCCTACGCCTCTAGACAGCTCAAGCCTTATGAAGAAAACTATCCCACACATGATCTCGAGCTTGCAGCAGTTGTATTTGCTCTGAAGTTATGGAGGCACTATTTGTATGGAGAGACATGTCAGGTATATACTGATCATAAAAGCCTAAAATATCTCTTTACTCAAAAAGAGCTGAACATGAGACAGAGGAGGTGGTTGGAGTTGTTAAAAGATTATGATCTGACTATCCACTATCACCCTGGAAAGGCAAATGTAGTAGCAGATGCACTGAGCCGGAAATCTTCAGGGAATATTGCAGCCTTGATTACTACTCAGAAGGATATTCTGGAAGATCTGAGAAGAGCAGAGATAGAGGTGTATCTACATGAGGCTACTATGAAATTGGCAAACTTGCGAGTCCAGCCTACACTTATTGATAGAATTAAGGCAGCGCAAGTTGATGACCCTCGACTCCAGAAGATCAGGAGGGATATCGAGTCTGGTACACAGTCAGATTTCCGTATACATGAAGATGGCTCTTTGAGGTTTATTAACAGAATCTGTGTTCCAGATAATCCTGGTCTGAAGAAGAAAATCATGGATGAAGCTCACAGTACGGGATATACAGTGCACCCAGGCAGTACCAAGATGTACAAGGATCTGAAAGCGGTGTTTTGGTGGAATAACATGAAGAGGGAGATTGCCCAGCATGTATCTCAATGCTTAACTTGTCAGCAAGTTAAGATTGAGCATCAGAGACCAGCAGGTATGCTACAGCCTCTGCCGATTCCAGAGTGGAAATGGGAGCATATCACTATGGATTTCGTATCAGGACTACCTCGTACCCTTAGAGGTCATGATTCAGTCTGGGTGATCGTAGACAGACTGACCAAAACAGCTCATTTTCTGGCAATCAAGACTGGAATGACACTGGAGAAGCTGGCAGAATTATATATCGAGCAGATAGTACGGCTGCACGGAGTTCCAGTATCCATTGTATCAAACAGAGATTCCCGGTTTGTGGCACATTTCTGGGGCAGCTTGCACAGAGCTTTGGGGACCACCCTTAGCTTCAGTACAGCCTTTCATCCACAGACAGATGGACAGTCTGAGAGGACCATCCAGATTCTAGAGGATATGCTGAGAGCTTACTCTATTGATATGAGGGGCTCTTGGGATCATCACTTGTCACTGGTAGAGTTTGCTTATAATAATAGCTACCAGGCAAGCATACAGATGGCTCCTTATGAGGCTCTATATGGTAGGAAGTGCAGATCGCCTATCTGTTGGGATGATGTGGGGGAGAGGAAGATCTTGGGTCCAGAGATGGTGCAGCAGACAGTGGAAAAGATTCAGTTGATCAGAGAACGACTCCGAGCAGCTCAGAGCAGACAGAAAAGCTATGCAGATATCAGGAGGCGGGAATTGGAATTTCAGGTCGGAGATCATGTGTTCCTCAGAGTATCCCCTCTAAAGGGATCATGCGGTTTGGAGTTCGAGGCAAGCTCAGTCCGAGATATGTGGGACCCTTCGAGATTCTCGAGAGAGTTGGATCTGTTGCTTATAGACTGGCACTTCCACCTGCACTATCGGGAGTTCATTCTGTATTTCATATCTCCATGCTGAGGAAGTATATTGCTGATCCAAATCATGTGATTGATGTGGCACCTTTGCAGCTTCGCGCCGATCTTACATATGTGGAGCAGCCTGTCCGTATAGTGGATAGGAAGGACCAAGTCTTGAGAAGACGCACTATTCCTTATATTAAGGTGCAGTGGAGCAATCACAGTGAGAGAGAAGCCACCTGGGAGCTGGAGGAGGAGATGAGAGAGAAGTATCCAGTCTTGTTCTCGGATTGAGGTATGTTTTTAATTTCGAGGACGAAATTTCTTTTTAGTTGGTTAGAGTGTGAAGACCCGAACTGAAGTCGGCGAGGAGTGCCGACTTCAGTTGGGTCATCGTGGTTTGCCCACGAAGACCACGCCGGCCGAACGGCCAGCGAGATCTCCGCAAGCCCCCCTCTTCCCTCTCCCTCTCTATCCCTCTCTCCCTCTCTCTCTCTCTCGCCTTTTCTCTCCTCTGAGAGCCTCGTCCGAGCCCATCCCTCTTCCCATCCCTCTAAAAAAAAAAAAAAATTTTTGAGTTTTCCCCTCATCTTCTTCCCTTTTCTTGAGAGGTTTGCCGGAGCCACCGCCGCCACCGGAGCCGCCAACGTCGCCGGGGATCCGCCCGTCGACGACCAGAGGTGAGAAAGACAGTCCATTCATTATTTTTATGGATCTAAGGGGGAGAGAAATGAGGGATGGCAACCGGTTTTCATCCCCTGTTTTGGAAATATTTTTTTTGATGGGATTCGGCCGGCCGACGGTGGCCGGCCGGGGTCAATCCGGCCGAAACGGGTTCGGCCGGAGGTGGGCGAACAAGGGGCCGGGCTTCCCAGCCCCGGTCCCTCTCTTTCCTCCCTTTTCTTCCTCTCTCTCTCCTTCTTCTCTTCTTCTTCCCGTTCGGTGCCGCCTGTGAAGGTGGGGTAGCCGACGGCGGCTGACCGAGCGCCGCCGTCGAGGGCCACAGTCGGCCGCCGAGGGCCGACCGGAACCACCAGGCACACCCCCCCCCCCCCCCCTCTTCTTCTTCTTCTTCTTCTTCTTCTTCTTCTTCTTCTTTTCTTCTTTCTTCTTCCTGGGTGTATACCTTGCTTTGATTTCCGTTGCCTGTTTGGGTCTCAAACCAGACACAAACAGACCCTGATCCGATTGAACCATGGGATTTAGCCTGAACTTGAGTTGGGTACTGTGGATCAGACCGTGAACCGGTTCCACCCATTTCTTGAATTGGGTTGGGTCTGAGTTTAAGTGAATGGGTTTTGTTATGGTCTGATCAGATCTGGTCTGGGTTGGGTTGGGGGTCTGTGTTGGGCTGAGTCGGGCCAAATTGGAACTGTGGGCTGGTTTGGGTTGGGCCCGAAATCTGATTCGGACCTGTTAGCCGGTTTGGTTCAATTGGGCCTAATCTGTTTGGGCCACAATTGACTTGGGTTTAAAGGATCCTGATTTTTGGGTCTATGTTTGATCTTAGGGGCCCATTCTTAGATCCATGAACTTAGAAATTTAAGGAATTGGGAATAGTTTAAATTATGTTTCTTAGTTAATTAAATAATTAATGTTTGTGTTTTAATCAGGGGTTCGTGATATTAGTGGCAGGGATTTTTAAGCGAACCCAGGTAGGTAACCTTGCTTAAAGTATGATTTACATGTACTATGCATATGTGTGATTATTTCCAGCATATTGATATATTTTATATTCTTGGCAGTATTATCATTTAGAAGCATGTTTTTGACTGTAAATCGATCATCTGAAAATCTATTATGCATATATATTGGTTTTTGAAAACTTATGTTTATATTAAGTTTGATTGTTGGAATTTGTGGATGTGATTTTGGAGACCGCGTGACTATTGTCTAGGATTCCCGCCAATGGGGTGGAAACGTTGGCCCTGTCGACTTGTATGAGGAGCTAGTTCCGGCACTATGGGGTGTTTTGGCTCTGCGGAGCATGCTCTGAGGAGCAGAGATTGGGGCACCCTGGGGTGCAGCACTGCGGTGCAGGGCTCCATTTGGAGCAGAGTGTTGACACTTCGGTGTGACCATGCCACTGGGTGATGTGGCCGTAGTCATGCGGTAGATATGTGTATTATGTTATGCGTGATATGATAGACTAAGATGGTATATATATATATATTACTTGAGTATCGGATTGGTTTGCGGATCATCATATTTATTTGTGCACATGACCTGTAGTTATATTGCATATGCTTTAATACATGTTATCGTGACTTTATGCATGTTGTTACCTACTGAGCTGTTGTAGCTCATACCTGTTTTTGACATAATTGCAGGAGATGATTGATGGGGGATTCGGGAGGAGAGGACTTATGACATTGGACATAGATAGATTTAGATTCATTTTGTCATAAGTAATTGATCTTGTAAATAAATGTTACCAACTTTATTTGAGACATTTGAAATTGAATTATTGATTTGATTATCATAAATGATAGATTTTTAGTATTGATATTGTGATCTGATGTTGTGACTTGAGTGTCTGATTATTCAGCCTTGCACGCCCGTGCGGTCCGCCGTGCGGGTGTGCGGCGTCTGGCGCGTCCCGGGCCTAAGTTCGGGTTCGGGGCGTGACAAGAATAGAAGCTCTTTTTTACTCAATGTATTCTGAACCTCACATGGTTCTACTTATTATCTTCAGATCATTAATGAATTAAGTTACAACAATAATAAATATATGAGACTTGAACTGAGATGATGAAAAAAGAATATAAAACAGACTATGAGGATACAATTAATTTCTCAACTTCTTGGACATGTCACTATTTACTCTGACAGTCTGATCTCACCTTTTTGTCCTGTTAGTACACCCACATTTCCAAGTTTGATCATGAATTTTCAAAAGTATCCCCTGAAAAATTTCTGATTATTCGCATATCTTGAAGCTAATCTACTTGTGAGATTGTGAGAGCCAAATCTTGGTCCAACTTTAAAATTGCCTTCTTATTGAGCACATAGAGATAAAACGAGTTGTCTAGAGTAAAAGGGGTGGAGGCCACTTGATTCATGGAGACTGTTGGATCTAGAGTTAGCAACTTCTGTTAACATGAGGAGGTTATTTCTGTTTTAGGGTTTTGGGCAAGCTAGGTTCATTCGGCGGATAATTTAATGAATACCCCTGAAGTTGTAAAGTCGATCGATGAAGAATGTGCAGTGACAGAATCCAACACTATGAGCACCTGAAGTTGGAAGGAGAAATTAACAGAATCAGCCATACCATGTTAATGATAGATGGTAATCATGCATGCAAAGGGGACTCTTTTTCAATTATGAGCATAACTATTTCTTAAAAATATTATTAACACGAAAAGTTCAGGAACATAGAAAGTTTAATGCGTCATTATTATTGCAATGCAGCATGGATGGGTTCATAAGCAAAATGAAACAAGCTGCAATTCTGCTTTTCTATATTTTATATTTTGTGGTCAATAACACCAGAAATTTTAATGATTGAATCTCAATATTAATGATTCTGTCACCATTATATCATCACCAGGCATAATTTTTTTAAGTACTCTCCTTCACTTCAAATCTGTCATCAAATTATCTTCAAAGTTTTCTTTCAAGATTTTTCTAATATGAGCTTTATATTGTGTGTAGGTGTATAGGTGATGATTGTGACTAGCATAATAACTTACAAATTGAAAGCTTACAGAACAATGTTGTTGCATGGTCTAAGAACTTAGCAAAAAGTACAATTGAATTAAATATACAATAATAAAATCTACTAGATGGATGATGCTATAGCGAGGACCTGTATGGGTGTCTTTAATCTCAGGTCGGTAGTGTGCCAGGGATAGGTATTTATGTGGAAATGAAGAATTCAAATGATACTTTCCAGCTATTTTTTAAGCCAGATCGTAAGTTATTATAATTAGTATCAGAGCAGACACGATCTGTAATCCCTATGGACTAGGAGGGATACTGCAGTATGGCCAATTTGAGACTAACTACGATCTGATTGTGGTATTTGTGATTGAATTTAATAGGATATAGACTTTAACAATGACCCGAAAACTTAAACAAGAGAGTATATAAATACTGTATAGATATATGTTTAGTCCAATATAGATTACGTGCTAGAAAGTTCTTGAATACTTATACAGTGCCAATGACCTCCAATAATATTTTTTTGGCTAGCGCTTTTTTGTTTTTTAAATGAAGACGTGGGCCATTACAACCATAATGACCTATGATGCTTTTATCACAGATTGAAAAATCAAAACAACTTAGCTAAAGCTCTGGCATTTTGGCTTTAACTTTTTCAGCATTGTCTTTGCCTTTAAATTTACTGGCCAAAAATAATCCTGGATAAGATTTTAAATGGCCGTTAATAGAATTTAAATAAAACTAAGAATCATGAAATAGATTGACATAATATCCAAGCAACAAATAAAAAAGAAAGAATACTAATTTAAATTAAATGAGTGATGGAAACAAATATGAGCACAAAGGACCTATCAAATATCTAGTCATCCAATGACTCGAACCTCTCTCTTTATCTCCTTCTCCTTTCTATTTTTTTAAGGGAACGGATTGATTAATTTCTTTAAAGCACCAGAATATAATCAAAAAGTATCCTATCCAATGTGACTTGAGCATTTTAAGCAGTCTGAGGCAGTCGATATTTGATCCCAGTGACGGAGAACTGTTCTCAGTTCAGTTTCAGACGCTGTTGGGAAGAAGTCCTGTCCATAGCCTGCCACTTTTGATTCCCCAAGTTGCCCAAGGCCTAAGTTTCGCAGAAATTCTCAGTCACATCAAAAGGTTATAAAGCACCCAAGGATGCTATATCAAAAGTACTTTACAACATTACAAACCTAAGCTGGCACTTCATTCTCTCCTTGGTTTGTTTTCTTTTTTTTATCCTTTATGAAAACAAAAAAGCTGGTTAACTGTCGAAGTGCTCGCTTTTCAGATCTCGTGTCTTGTCTCTGGTGCTTTGGAGCATACTGTGCCACAGCCCCAAGGAAGGGATACTTGGTACTTCAGCTGTTTGGATCACAACCGACCCAACCCATAATAAATAAAATCGACCGGATTTAAATCAAATCCACATAAAACCAACTCAAGAATAGTCCTTTTGAGCGCAACCTTTCGCAAAACTTGTGAACCGCTTATATACTGGTTCTAAGCTCAGATGATGTATATAAAAGAAAGTAGAATTATTGTGATCACAGAAAGAAACTATGCATGAATGCGACTCTCATCTAATAAGTATATTTTAAAATGATTTTGTCTTGTTTCCTTATTGAAAGATTTGGAAAAATTTAGATTTTTATTGATTAGTGGCCTCCTGGATGAGCAGGTTGTATGTGTAGTGCTCTAGTATTAACAGGGCTTAGAATCATGGAGGAAATTTCAATATAATTTTATATTTTAAGAACTACTGCATGCGGAAAACATCATGCTAAAACCAAACGCGAACAAGTTTAATTTGGACCCATGTGATTAGTTCAATGATTTTAACCAGCTGAAATTTCTGAGGAATCATGTTATAACACCAAAGATAACCTGAAGCTGCTCAAACTTAGACCTAAAACTAATTTGGTTCAGCCCCCGGTATTATTACTAGACCAACTCCGCTTTGGGTCGGTTCAAGAACAGAAAGAAGCAAAAGTGTCCAACTAGTTAATATTCCTTTCTTCCTCAACCCGAACAGCAAAGTGAAGGAGAAAAGCTGAAGGATCTCCATATTCTCCCACCGCCTAACCCCTTTCCAAAGCTCGCCATCTCCGTCCTGTTCCCAGTTCTATAAAAGAGTCCCGTCACCGCTCCCTTCACGTAGAAACTCACCCTCATCCAGAGTGCCTGCTATGTCGTCCGCGTTCCAGTCACCGCCCCAGACCCAAAGCCGGTCCAACCCCCGCCGGTCCCGGCACCTTGTCCGGGAGGGCTTGCTGACCCGGTTCGCCATGTGCGTCTGCTCCGTTCTCCTCTCCCTCCTTTTCTTCGCCGGCCTCATCGTCTTCATCCTCTGGCTCAGCCTCCGCCCCCACCGCCCCCGCCTCTATCTCTCCTCCTTCTCCGCCCCCGCCGTCGCCCAGCCGTCGGCCGGCCTCCTCAACTCGCCCATCTCCTTCAACGTCACAGACCGGAACTCCAACCGGAAGATTGGCATCTACTACGACGTCGTCTACGGCTCGGTCTACTACAAGGAAAGGATGGTCGCGTCCGGTCCGGTCCTGAACCCGTTCTTCCAGCCGCCCAAGAACACGACGCAGGTCGCCGGGAACCTCACCGGGACGGCGCCGGCGGCCGGGGACGCGCTGGCGGCCCAGCTGTCGGGTGAGGCGGCGGCTGGCCGGGTCGAGTTCCGGCTCGACTTGAAATCGCTCATCCGGTTCAAGGTGAAGACCTGGGACACGCACCACCATACCTTGCACGTCGAGTGCGACTTGGCGGTGGGTTCCGACGGAACCCTCCTGGCTGCCTACACGAACGAGAAGTGCTCCATCTACTTCTAGTGTTGACATTAAATAACTTGCGTGTGATCCCTTCCCTCCTGACTTCACTCTCTCACGTTTCTTCTCGCTCGGGAATGTGTAAACAACAACTTTGTCGTATCAAGAATATGGAATACTTGGTATATGGATGATTTTTTTTATTTACTTTTTCTTCTTCTTTTTTTTCATGTGATCCATTGAAGAGACTCCAAATTTCATTTGATTTTCACGGCTCTCTCTCTCAGAGAGAGATGGATGCAATGGATTTTTCTCTTTTTTAAAAAAAACTATGAATCATATCCAAAGAAGAGCCGCCTATGGCATGCAACAAAAACAAAGGCACAAAGTGGACTAACTTTTATATGAAAAAAAGAGAAAAATATGGAGGAATCCACCAGAAATTTTTATGAAATACTGAAGTGGGCACGGGCCATGAAGGGAAGAGAACCCCCACTTGAAACAAAAGATGAAAACAGGGGAAAATGAAGGAAGAGAGGAAAATAAGAAAGGTGAGGGCACTAAGAATTGAACGCCAGATCAATCCTATGTTGAACACGAGTCCGGCCTTGTTCATAAGGCTTGCACTTAGAATAGGGGTGATATTTGCTCAGAGAAGGAAAAGGGGTGTCATTTTGCTCCTTGTTGAGCAATTCAACTAGATAAAGGAGCGGCAGAAGATCAGTGGCATTGGTTCACTTAGTTTTCAAGTTTTCCTATTCACTTCTGAACTAGATATGTGATAATTTACTTATTTTCCGACATTGTAGTTTTGACCATTCGTTTGTACCCATCAAGGCTTGCTACATGAACTGGATATTGTCAAACAGAAATGCAGACCTTTTATCTTTCTGATAATTATTTGTTTAACCCTTTCAAAATTAGTTCTAGTTCTTTTATTAGTTTTGTCCATGAGAGGATATCAGGCAATGACAGTAAGAAAATATTTACTAAGCTAGCAAGGACACATGTTACAAAATCTGAGAAGTCATGGCATTCCCATAGAGCATGTAGATAATTTGCCTTCAGAATTGGAACAAGAAGAGCAGGTCAGACTCCATCCCATTTTTTGGGTTGAAAGGAAATGCAATCAAAAGTCTTCTTTAGCTACAATATGCGCTCATAAAACAGCAGTAGAAAACTTGTGGTGGTTAAAGACCATGCAGTCGATGAAAGAGGGAACACAACAACCATTTATCTAGAGAGTATAACCAAACCTAAAACAAGAGAGCTTGATTAGATTTATCTGACTTCCATCATTGTGCATATTATCCAGAGTGCAAACTGCTGTGTAGACGTCATATGGACATATAGTCATCAAGACACTTTTCTATAGGCAGGTGCTTTTTTCCAGAACCGAAGCTTTATGAATAAAATAAGATGGTTCAGCTTAACCAGAACCAACCAAATCAAGATGATCTGAAGTCAGAATTACAATAAAATCAAAATAAAGTAATACAAAAGCCAATTAAAAAATTAAGATATGCAAAATAGACAGACAAGGTGTTTCAACTTCACTCAATCTTTAGTAATTAGCAATAACATGAAGAACAGGTAAAGGTATCGAGAGATCAGGAATTAAAGATACACTTCACTCAACCAACATGAATGGCAGAAAAAACTTGCACCAAGAAAAGGCCGCAGGCAGCCCCGAATAGTTATAGACTGCAAAACCAAGAGGACATAAAAATCTCATGGAAGCATCTCTCTTACGGACTAGCACTTTAATGACTGAATCAAGCTTGGTAACTCTTCAAAACCTTGACTTTCTCCCATGCAAAATTAGGATCATCGCAGCCAAAATACTCACATGCTGCTGCCTTCTGGAACCTGAAATTCCCACCTCTCTTCAAGTCAAGGTTGATAGCGACCATTCCAGGCCTGAAATCAAAGTTTTGATCGGGTGGAAGATGGTCTGTTCATGGAAGGGATCACTCGTTAATTGGATCACTTGCTCTTTCAAGTCAGCTGCAATTTGCTCGTTGGTGACAGACTCATCATGTTGGATGGAGATAAGCACAGTGTGAACCCGAATTGGGACCATCGCACCACCATTGTTTTGACACTCGATACTCTTCCCATTTTTCCGGGCCTATATGACCCTCGCACCAAGCTTTGTTGCCAGAACATGGGTCAGTGGCATCAGAGAGGGAGTCATAGCCAAATATGTGGCCTTGTTCCCCAGAACCAATCTCCTCAGGCTTCTTTATGAGGTGACATCAACACCGTGTGCTTTGTGAGGCTCTGCTCCTCAATGCTGACGAACGTTGCAGCCATGAGCATGAAGACCAACATCGGGTGAGACAAATCCAATACCTCGGCATGTATCGCTATCAATTTTCTCAGTCGGCCCTGGCCTTTGGTGGTGATCTCACCAAATACCATGACCATATTGATCTTGGTGCAGGTCTCACAAGCTACCTTGCTTTCAGGATCTTGCTATATGAAGGCATAAAGTATGACATCTGACACTTGGTCCCAGAGTTTGTTAGGGTGCCCCTCTCATTAACAGATTCTTAAGTGTAGAGGAAGGTGTCCATCTGCATAGAATAAAATGAAAATTGAATGTGTTATTGCCAATACGAATGCCAAACCATTATTAGTTGTCAAAAATGAAGTGTAGAATTTTGCCAAAAAACATGGAGTATGCCAATCATTCACAAACACTATAAATCGGTGTTTGGTAACCCAAATAAGATCACCGAGATGATCTTAAATTACTAGTGATCCTTATCCTAAAGCAATCTTTTTAGTTCACATATATAGGACATAGGTGAGATTTACCATTTGTAATAATCTAGAATACTTCATCCAAAAAAAATAGCCAAAAAATATTATTTAGATTTTTGATCGTAGTAGTCAAGTACTATCGAATATATAGTTAATATGAGGCTGAACATATGTCTGTATGGATCTCCATACATCTACTTTACTCCTATAATTTGAGAGACCATGAGATGAGATGCCTGCTATCATGGACTCTTTGAGCCATGTGGAACCAAAGTTTAGACTAACGACAGCTATCCCATTACAACGGTTGATATTTGACCAGATGAATCAAGGATTTTATTCTCCTCTTGAATCTTGGGAAGAAGGGTTCATTAATAAATAAATAAATAAATAAATAAAAATAAAAAAGAAATGTACCAACCCACTACTATCTTACCAAGTACGTGGATAATCCGAGATCCACTGCTCATGGGACCCGGATTTTGTGTTCCGGGCAAGTTCCCTGGGAAGCGCGGAGCTGAAACCACGATGGATGAGATCACTTCGGGACTCGAGCCTCTTGACCTCTCGCAGGAAATACTCCATGCAGTACTGCTAACGTTTTCCAACATGTATCACTAGCGATGATTCCTGACTCCATGCAGGTTACATACGATGGTTCTTGTTTTGGGGAGGGGAGGGGGCTTTGAATTTAGTCCCACATCGGCTAGTAGCGAAAAGGTTCCATGCCTTAAATGGGGGGTGGAAATCCTTTCCTCTCGAGGCGCCTTTTGAAGGGCAAACCCGTGAGGGCACCAGTCTCCCCCCGTCAGCGCTGGACGCGCGGGCCGGAGCGCCCAAAGCGGACAATACCTCGGGAGGAACGTGGTCCTCTTTCTCTGCTAGCTTAATGTGGGCTATGCTGTTGCGCGAGGCTCCGGCCAAAGCGCCGTCCCCGCAACAGATGGCGCGCCAGGAAGGGGCGCCTCCTCCCTCCATTGACTACTCTTCAGGACTGTGGGGGCCCCCGGCGTTAAAAACCGGCAAGGAACCTTCTCGCTGGGTAGCTATGTTGTGGGGAGGGGAGGGGGCCTTGAATTTAGTCCCACATCGGCTAGTAGCGGAAAGGTTCCATGCCTTAAATGGGGGGTGGAAATCCTTTCCTCTCGAGGCGCCTTTTGAAGGGCAAACCCGTGAGGGCACCAGTCTCCTCCCGTCAGCGCTGGACGCGCGGGCCGGAGCGCCCAAAGTGGACAATACCTCGGGAGGAACGTGGTCCTCTTTCTCTGCTAGCTTAATGTGGGCTATGCTGTTGCGCGAGGCTCCGGCCAAATCGCCGTCCCCGCAACAGTTTCTTTTGCATCATGCCGTGCTTGACTTTCGTTTGACAGGATGTACTTAAAAGAATAATAATGCTATAAACGCAAACCCCTCACATTTACAAGAGACCTATTAATCACACAAAAGCCTCTGGATACATGCAATTTAGGAATTGTAATTCTTGATTCTATCAATGATCGTATGTGGCAGGGAGAACCCACTTTGTAGTCAAACGAAACCCCTACATATTTAAATGCTCTAATCCCACTTTCTATATTCCAACCTTATCAAAAATTGACCTCTATAGTCATGGACTCAAAAAATACGCTCATTTTAATCCTTCCATGCATTTACCATTTACCCACTGCTCATTGCCCACTGATTACCTCTGCTATGGCAACTATCCACCTGTCGATCAAAGCGTGTGTGCGAATCATGACACAGTACATAGGACTAGCCTGGGTACGCCCTCTCCCGTCATATTTGGAAAGAGCTCAAATCATAGTGTTCATCTTGTTGGTGATTTATATGGCTGTGACTGCAGGTCTGGACCTCCACAGTCCAGCTCCGAACTAGAGAATTTCCTCAAGTAACGTATCAAGTTGCTTTCCACCAAGAGAGGAAAAAAAGCGTCAAGTTATTCTTGAAAAATTTTTAAAAAAGAAAAACTCCATAGGAAAAGGCAAAGAATCAAGTGCCTCCCTCCAACTCCAAGCAAACACAACCCCGGGATTCCGAACCAACCCATCCCCATAATATTTCCCACAGTATTGCCGGCCGATGCGAAATGTCTCGCTCCGGCGGAGCCTGCATCTGGCTCCTCGTCATCGTCCTCTTCGGTTTCGTCATCTTAATTCTTTGGCTAATCCTCCGCCCCTCGGCCCCCTCCTACGCCATCGTCGACCTCTCCATCCCAAACTTGAATGGCACCGAGAACACCACCATCTTGTTCGGTCTCGAGGTCTCCAACCCCAACTTAGGTGGCGGAGTCTACTATTCCGATATGAACGTCACAGTGTATTTATTCGATGAGAATGCCGGGTCGATGACGATGCCTTCTTTCTATCAAGGTCATCAGAAGACTACTTCGCTGAGGGGAAGAGTGGATGCCGGCCGGAGGTTGAGCGAAGCAGTTGTGAGGGCCGTCGCCAATGGGACGACGAAGTTGACGATGGGGTTGGTGACGAGGGTGAGGTATAAGACCTTATGGTGGTGGAGTAAAGTTCATGGGATCGTCGAGCAAGCAAGGGTGCCGGTTGGAAAGGATGGAAAGGTTGGTAGGGTGAAGATGCATCGGATTAGCAGCAGGAAACCGAAGTCACGGACTCGCAGGAAACGGAAGTCACGGATATTGGGAGGATAGGAATATATATATACATAGGCATGAAACACCTCTTGTGTTCGTGTTCTAATTAATTAGTTTGTTGTCGCATATTGTTGAAGCTCTGGGTATTGTTTGATTGTGTATTTGCTCATACTTGTTTAGATTTCAATATCCATTTAGAATTTGTTTGGTTTATAGATAGAATTTTTTCTTACTAAGAATATTTTTTTTGAAATGCTGATGCTTAATAAATTAATTTTTACATATTTGGTTGACTACAAAAAAATTATATATCCTACAGTAGTTTATGTTTAATTAAGCATCTAATTTTCTAGAGGAGTTGTATAAAATATTTGTTATACGCTTAATTAAAAAAAAAGATCTTACTCCATTTTATCGAAAAGCTTAAGAATATTTTGTAAAAAAAAAAAAATCTCCAATGTTTAGCCAATTAAAAATTAGACCTTTTCATGTTGCTCATAGATTTTTTTTTTTTTTACGAGAAAAAATCTACTTTTCCATCTTTTTCTTTTCAAAACACTAAGTAAATACAGGCATTTCTGCAATTTTTCAGTTGACCATACTTTAACCAAACGAGTCCTAGTTACATTGAGCTAGTAGATTTTGATCTACTAAAACAGCTACAGCATGGTTATATGAATTGGTTGATGCTTTAGCTGTCACGCCCCTCAAAATGGAGGGTTTCAGTCCATCTAGGTGGTGCATCTCAAATATTTGAACAGATAATTTACTGCTTCATGTGGACGATCTCTCTCTCTCTCAAAAAGCTTGGTCCCCTTAAACTAAAATAACATAAACTTAGGCCAATAAAACTCCATATCCAAATGAAAAATCATCAGATGGTTTGACTTAGACTGCACAAGTGCAAGAGGAGGAATTTAAAAGCGTTGAGTTTGAGATCCAAAACCAGTGGAGCTGTGGTAAAAGTCACGCTAACAGGAATCAGATCAACACCAGTCACCAGCGAGATACAATGATTCTATGATTTCATGGGGTCGAGCAGCAAGATTCATTTATTTGTGGCATGTGTCATAGACACGAACCATTTCGCCAATCACCTCAACATCTTTTGCTCACGTTTTTTCTTCAAAGAACAAGAGTGAATCCCACTTAGAAGAAAGGAAAGTACTTGAGCTGGTCTGAGATGTGAACCCACCTCGAAAATCTCCAGAATAAATTATTTAAGGTCAAAATCTTGAGAGAAAAACCACTAAAATCTCGAATCCTAACCTCCCTCCTGATCAAACGAACTAGAGTTTGCAGCGAATTACAGCTCAAAAAAATTCAAGAAAAAAGGGAAAATATCAAGAAATTAAGAGGATGGACAGAAAGGGAGAGAAAGGGGTCCGTACAGGTGGTCGAGATCAATCTCCGAGCTCGAGGACCCCAGTCCAGCCATGGCGAGCAAGCGAGCTGAAGAGAGAAAACGAAAAAGGGGTTTTTCTCTCGTTTTTTTTTGCTCTTTTTTATTTCTTTTCTGGATTTGAGTTCGTGGATTTGAGTACACAACCTCGAAGCGGCTTATGGAAGAGTCCCCAGACAGTACCGTCCGAGAAGAACGACCTGAGGGAATATCCATCCGGCCCAGCGCGGCCTCGGCCCTTACGCTTTTCCAGCCCGAGCCCGACCAAATGATGAAATCTAAGGCCCGGCCTGGTCTCACCTTCTCACAAACAGTCCCTTGCTCGCCATCCCTTCCTAACTCCAATCATCAGCAATACTAGGTGTTGCAATACTAGGTGCGCCAAGAAAGTAAAGTATTAGTGCTAGAGGGCTTGGATCATGCTAGACCGAGACCTAATGCGGGTGGCAGTTGTCGAGATACTAGTTCACGCTTTGACTTGATACGACACAGATAAGGAGATCCTCTTGTTGTGATATGTCCGGCAGAGGACCCTCTGATGCCTAAGTAAGAACGATACTTAGGAAACATTAAGAGATTTTCAATAGTCTGTTAAGGTACTCAGGCACTTACTTGGAAGGTTCTCTGGAGAGTTGGTTGTATAGGCAAAGGTGAGAGTCTATCACCATGGAATTTGGGCACGTGGATCAACCAGAATTGGCAAGCCTTTGCACATTCCGAATATCAGGTACGGGCATTTTGCATGAGGATCGTGCCCCACCTGGTAGGTCGGCATGATTTTAGAGATCACTTGGGATCTCAACTATCGTGTTGCCAACTGTAAGGGACTTTTTAATATTCAAACCTGGCAGCGCATTTCCGAGCATGCCAAGTGGCTGGCCTTGACTAGTGGTGCACTGGCTTTGTGGTGAGTTTTAGTTACATGGCCTCTCGTGTGAGCTATGGTCGGTCTCGATGCACATCACTAAAGTTCGGCTCTTGAAGCTGCCTTCTTGCCGTAGCAAGGCCTCGAACCCAGAGTCGTAGGAATTAGTAGAATTGTTGCCGTCCATCCAATCAGTAAATGTGCTTGAAGAGGCTAGAGCAAAGCTAAAGGTGAGCGAATCGAGAATCATTTTAGACCATCTGGTCAGCAACAACAAAGACTTCATCCTCCGAACTTCATTGCTTCGGAGCAGTGTCGCAATGAATACAAGCTAGGCATCAATAACTATATCATGTTCATCATCGACCCTCTAAAATAGTGGCCTGGCTCTATTGAGCACGGATTCTCTATAGTGCACGATTTGCACTACAAAATACCGTGCAATACTTTATGACCACCATTAGAAAATGGATGGCTATTAAAGAAGACGATCTTATGTGATACACATAGTGTGTCATTGTTAACAACTATCCATCCCTTGATGGTAGCTATTCAGCACTATATACTACTCTACAATGTAAACTGCGCACCAAGAAGATCCTGGATATTGCTTCTACAAGGAGCGGCTTAGAGGTCAATGGTGTGGCCATTTCATTCCTTTCAATAAACTAGGCAACAAGGTCACATCGGACAATAACAACCAAGTACCTAATGGGAGTGTACAAGGGTGTGAAGGTCTACTAGTGTGAGTCAATATGGCCAAGGTGGCATGCAAAACTTGCTCATGGCTACATCGAAATCCATGGGCAGTCAATTCATCAAGCGTTGCTGACTCGCCATCCTTCAATTAGTTTACTCCATCTAGATTTACTACTAATAAAAAGTTGGTGGCCGAACGCTTGCATGATGGCATGCAGCCCCTCCACATATAATAGGGGTGCATCTGCATTTGGGTCCACAAACATCCCTCGAGGGTTTGATGTGGATCATAGATATGATGGTGCATATGGAGTGTGGTTTAATTGGTTGGTTTGAGCCAGGTATGATTGTGTGTTTCCTCAAATAAAAATACGAGTAGTGTGGCTTGTCATGGTGTTCAAATGTGATTCCAAACCTTGCTCTAGTCAAGGGCTAGAATGGTTAATTTGGTTTGGTTATTATTCACGTTTGGTTTGGTCCGCCTAGGCCAGGTATGGCTAGCATGGACTTTCCACTAGGGGTGGCAATCGGGTCAGGTTGGACATAAACAGATCGAGTCAGATGTTAAACGGGTCAGAAAAATATAAATCTGAACCTGACCTGTTTATTAAACAGGTCAGAAATTACAAATCTGAATCCGACCTGTTTATTAAACAGGTAACCCGCCCCGATCCGTTTAACCTGTTTAATAAACAGGTTGATTAAACGTGTCGAGTTTGCTCTTCTAACCCGTTTAACCAAATATAGAGAGAGAGATGGAAGGGTGGGCCAGTCATCCTGTCGTCGATCTCGGCCGTTGGTGGGGTTGCTTTTGGCAAGAGAGAGAGAGAGGTGGGGTCGTAGGGGGTTCGACGGAGAGGTTGGGCCGTGGGGGGTTCGACGGAGAGAGAGAGAGAGGTGGGGGGTTCGACGGGGAGAGACCGAGAGAGAGAGAGAGGTGGAGGGTTCGACAGAGAGGTGGAGGGTTTGACGGAGAGAGAGAGAGGTGCCTGCTTTGATAGATCAGGCCTGGCTCAGAGCATAGGGCTTGAGGGGGATGGACTGGTGGTGGTGGCGTCGGAGGAGGGTTTGGTGGTGGGGTTTGTGGGGTGGGGGGAGGATAGAGATAGTGAAGCATACCGATTGAGAGGGCGCCTCTAACGGTGATGAGGTCGGGGGTGGCGATCCTTGGATCTCAACGGAGAGGGTGAGGCCGAGATCGACGACAGCGAAGATGGAAAGATCGAGTTCGGCAAGGCAGTGATTCGAGAGCAAGGACCGCCGCCACCGCCGCCAAAGCCATGGCCTTCTTTCCCATCTCTTCCTCTCTCCACTCCCTTGACGTGCAGTCCCTGACCTTCCGAGGACCTGAGCGAGGCTGCGACTCTGCGAGGGTCTTGAGGAAAGACGGGAGCGAAGACGGGAGAGGAATAGTGAGGGATCATATTCGTGTCCTGAGCCCTCGCGGTGAAATCGGGCTGAGGCCATGCGCATTCGGCCCATGCGGGTGTGCGGCAGAAAGTTGGGCCGGCCCTGGGCATTGTCTCCTGGCCCTTATCTACCAACCCAACAATTAAACATGTTATACGGGTTAAACGGGTTGGACGTCTAAAATCCATATCCGACCCAATTAATAAATAGGTTAAACGGGTCAACCTGTTTACGACCCGAATATGTTTAGGCCAAACCCAAACCTATTTATAGTGGGTTGAACACGGGTCAGGTGAAAGTGTTTGATCGGTTCTAGCAGTGATTGCGTGCTGAAATTTTAAAATTTTTAGTGGTTGCACCTGTTCGGATTGTCTACATACCCCTTCACAAGGAGAATCAAGTAATCGTAGTTCTTTTAATTTTAAAATCGTAGCAAAAAAAAAAATTGAATTAAACATTTTAATTCTAGCATGCATAAAAAATCATATTTCAAAAATATCACTACAAAAAACTCATGATCAACATGCCGGGATCGTTTAAACGATTATGCTAAAATATTTGCATGATTAATATCAGATCTGAAATGAGATTATTAAGTTCTAAACTTAACTAATTTATGATCCAACTAATCTTCGAGTACCCATTGAATAGGTTCTGAAGATTACTCTATAAAGAGCCCCTGAAGAGGTTTAACCCTCGGGGATTAGATCTTATCTAAAGTACTGGTATGAGATTTATACCTTTGCAAAATCAGAATACAATGGATCAAATGCTCGAGCTTCATAGCCACACAATCGTCTGGCCTCCACGAGTAATCCACGCGAAGTTCCTGGAGAGATCCAATCCCATGGAAGTGCTAGCTTGCACAGAATTTCTTGAGGCTGAAATTTGATCTTCCTGACACTATCAACCTTTGATCTGCCTTCTTGGAAGAATTTGGAGGAATGGTTTATAATGATTGAAGAGGACTTAGATCTGATCTAAAGGCTCTTATCAGGGACCCCTAACTTCAATAGCGTGATGAACTTAAGGAAGATCTAATGGCGAGTTGGAAGATGAATGGCTGAATTTTCTTTTTCACATGAACTAGGTTTCTTTCTTTTCTTTTTCCTTGCATTCGACCACCAGCAAGATGACCCCCTCTTATTGTCGCCATCCCTCCTAACTCCTCTCCTCTTCACACACCAACTATCCATATTTTTGGGAGAATTTTGTAGAGTTTTGAATTCAAAGTTCAAAATTCAAGTTCATGCGCCATCACATGATGAAGCTTGATCTAATCTAAACCATTCATCATGTCGCCATTTCCCTCTTTCAATTTCTAATTCCCGTGCCCACAATCTGATGGTTAGAGGGTCATGTTGAGGTGGGTGGAGTTTGAATTCAAAATTCAAACTCAAATGCAAATGGGAGAGAGAAATGCATATATGTGTCATGGCGCCATGAAGAGAGAGAATTTGATCTTATCCAATTCTTTTCATTAACTTATCTCTCCATGTCGCCCCATCTGATGATGAAGGAGGTCCCTAATGTGTGCCACATGTCCCATGGCGCCATTAAATGAATCAAATTAATTTTTTATCATATTAAAAATCAATTTATGGCGCCATGCATGGATATGTGACATGTGGATTTCGAGATCTGAACAATTTCAGATCAAACCCATTTAATTCAATCAAATCCTAACAATTAGAAAAATCCAATTACCTTGGGTTGAACCTAATCCAATTAGGTCAATCCCTAATTAAATACAAATTTAATCTAATTTAATTTGGTCAGCTTAATTCCTCTTGGTTCACACCTAATCCATTCAGGTCAAAAATTCTGATTGAGCCCAAAATTGAATCCAATTCAATTTGGCTCATGCTTAGTCCAATTACTTAATTAAATTAAATTTATTAGTAATCTAATTACTAATTAATCCTTCAATAATTACTTTAATTATTTTTTACGATAATTTGCTAATCGACTTGACCAAATTACCCCTGAATGATTTTCAATCATCCTTCAGCCATCTTGATCAATCAGGAAACTTCTATGCGTGTGACCTCATAGGTTCGAACCTAAACCGGTAGTATAGGAACGACTTCCTGCACTAATCGATGTGACCATCTAGCAATGGTACCCAATGTCCGGATAGGCCGAATATATGCGAAACGAATATTCTGAAATCTTGGACTATGGTTGCTGTATAATTCATCCCTTTGATTCCTAATGCCAGGATGATCTCAGAGTTCTGTCAACTCTGTAATAAGTACATCCTCTATGTGATTAACTTTAGAAATTCTATGACTCCTCACAAGGATTATCCTGACCAAAGTTTTGCTAAATTGAACACAAAGCATTATCTACTGTTTTCAGAAGGGGTTAATTCCATCTTGACTCACGCACTGATTTCGCAAGTACTTGACTGCACCCAGTAACCTTCCGTCCCAAAATTAGAAATTCTGCTAGTCCGGTACTAAAGTACAGTGAGTTGCTTGCTAATCACTGTGGTGATCTCAGGTCTAAGGGATATTTATATACATATCCACTCGAAACATCTCTTGACAGTAGAGCGTTCCGAAATTGATCACGTTCAGTGAAATGTACTCCTACACTTCACCTGTGTGACATATCAGTGTCTCCACACTCCTTGGTTAAAAGGACAACCAACGTATATATCACACAACGACCTAATCTTGATAATGCTGTCGTCTTAGTAACAACATATCATTTGGTCGCGAACAGATTTAAGGACTCGAAGATAAATCCTCCTTTATCATAAAATAAGTCCTAAGGACTTTATTATATAAGAGTTCATTTGAAGATGTACAATGAAATGATGAATAATGCCAAATAACACTTTATTAATTTATCCATTCATTTACAAAATTCAATCATATATATGCTAACGATTGACTTTTAGGATACAATTCCCAACATCGGGTTGGCAGGTCAGGTTATATTTTGCCACCCCTACTTTCCACACAGTTTTGATAGAAAAATTAAGAAATGGTGCCAAGCGTCCTGTCATATTTTCTAGTTCTTGCAATTTATTTTTTCTTTTTTTTTTCAATTTGAAGTATATCAATTTAGAATTTTATTTTTGGCTGTATTCAATTTTTTCTTATGCTTCTGTTTGGGATGTTTCAGTTGTTTTATTAGTTGTCCTTTTAGACTTGGGCTCATGCATCCAAAATTAACACTGCATGTCATCTGCCCATGTAAAGCTTGAGTTTGGGTTTTATTTTATTCCATTCAATAATGTAGGTGGTTCTCTATAATATACTTGTAATATAAATCATGAACTGATCCATACTTTGAATTTAGAATTTGAAAGACTTTTTTTCCCATAGTTACCAATGTTTTAGTTTTAGTGATGTTGATTTGCCCAAAAAGATGGGCCCTCTCCAAAATTGTTATCTTTCATTGCAATTGCAATAATAATAATAATCATATATCAGTTTAGTTATGGGGGACGCGTAGCTTCTCTTTGCTCTTCCCGGGGCATGAAAGCTGCTAATTGCTGAGCGATGAGGGCGTGACCGCATGATTCGCTTGATTCGCCCTCTCAGCTCGCCCGAGTCACGCCTCCTTATTAACTCACCAACGTTCCAACGCCGCCGGCATCGACCCTTCCGGGGTTTCGCCGCCTTTCCTCACACCCCGACCCGTATCCCTTCATATTCCCCTGAAACCCACTCCTACTTGAAGCGTCTCGTCTCCTCCCGTCGCCGCCGCCGGGACCGCCCTCACCCGGCGACAATGGATCGCGCTGGAGACTCCTCGTCGGGATCCGATTCCTCCTCGGCCGCCGAGGACTACGTTCACGTCCCCAGTGCCGACCCCCCTGGGGCGGTCGCCGCGGCCGAACAGGCGGTGCGGAACCCTAACCCTAACCCTAGCGCGCATCCCGAGCTCCCTGAGGCACCGTTCAGGAGATCTATCGAAGAGGCCGCCTCTGCTTTGGTTGCCGCCGATGATGAAGTTCTTGGAGGGGTGGGAGGTCCGGAGATGGCTTCTTTTGATAGGGGAGAGGAGCGGAAGAGGGTTCTTCTGGAGGAGTTATCGAAGGGCGTGGTGGTCTTAAAGTGCGAGACCTCGGCCGAAGGCGGCACCTGCGACGTGTACCTGGTTGGAACGGCTCACGTTTCTCAGGTCATCTGATCTGATATCCGTATATTTTATAATTTTAGTGTCCATCATCATAGAAAAAGATTATTTTCTATTCAAACATCGGGAATCGACCTGAATTCTTTTCCTTTTCTTTTTTTAAAAGATATCGAGCTGAATTCATTTATCTTGGTTTGCTTTTTCTTTGTTCTCCCCAGATCTCCCCTGATGGAAGACTGTATACTGTATAGTTTGTCTCGTCTCGGATGTTGAATGTGCTGATTTTTTCTCGTAGACTTTTAACTTTCTATTTTTTGGGCTAAATTGTGCCCTCCTCATTGATCAAATATAGCAAAATGGGTTTTTGAGATCACAACTTTGTTATCCAAGATGTAATCAATTATGTTTGGTTTGCTATTCTTTTCTTTTTTCCTGATGTTACATGGTTATGGTTACTAGAAATAAATTTGGGATCTTGATTTCGGATTTCACTAAACTGTACTTAACTGTAATTCACCAATCATACTGGTTTCTCGTTTTGAGATTTCTCTTGACTGTAATTCACCAATTTATCTGGATAAATTTTATCATCATTGATAATATTGTAGGTTATGAGGCTTTTATATACCATTTGATGTGCAAAGGGAGTTAATATTTACTCTTCCCTATGAAAATGCAGGAATCATGCAAGGAAGTTCAGGCTGTCATCAGTTACTTAAAACCGCAGGTTCTTCTCTATTGAAACTCATCAACCACTTGATTGATTGATGGATCATTAAGCAGGTTAGCTGCATGCATTAGAATGTCCATTTTGTTGATTGCTTAATTATATGCAGTATTTAGAATTTTCCATAAAAGAAATGTGCATTTCCTGGTTGATTTTTTGATGTTTTTTAAGTGTAGGTTGTTTTCTTGGAGTTGTGTTCGAACCGTGTTGCCATCTTGACTCCCCAAAATCTTAAGGTATTAACATCTTTCCTGTGTTATCTTTCTTTAACATTCCATTGTCTCTGCAACTTCTGTGAATACTTGAAACTTATTTTATATAATCAAAGTGTCATTACTGATAGTTGAGAGTGCCTATGGAATTAATGTGTAAAATGTAACTATGAATAAAACTAAAATATGTAATAAGATTAATAAAGATTGAATTAAAATGCAGAATATCTTCAAATCATGAAACTGTAGAGGGGTTAAGTCAATTTTTTCCCTATGGATATAACTCAGATTTCTGCATATTGATTTTATGAGAAAAATTAGCTTTGGTGACATGATATTTATGTCCAGCAATCCTTTTCAGACCTTTGTCAAAAGATACTTTCTATAGTAGAGCTAATTGTCTGCCATTGATCTAAAGGTCCAAGTATAATGCAATATTTGTGCTGCAGTGGGTGTTGCTATTTTTCCATGGTATTTTTGGTATCACTTTTGGTTTCAATGCTCCCTACTCTAGAAGCATCATAATTTGATTAATTATTTGTGATTTCATTGTTTTGGATTATTATGAGAATATATTACTACCATAGCATAAGAAGTTGAACATTTTTTACCTCAAATGAGAGGCAGATGTTGGCCTTACCCCATCAGTCTGGGGTAAAACTTACCAAGAATCCGTTGAATGTATATTATTTCTTTCATCAAACAATGCTGTTGCAATGTCTTACAATATGGTTCTTAAAAACTCTACTTTGTTATCTAAAAGCTCATAGTTTTCCATTTTTAACTGACACTTTTTTGTTGGTGTATCATAGAATTTCTCAGGGGATGAAACATAAGAATTGTATGCAGGTTATCGACTTTAGGACACGATGCAACCCCAATAAAAATATAGGCTATTTTAAATTTTTGTTACAACAGTCCGTTCAAGTTTGAAACCCGGTGTATTGAAAAGCAGATAGTGGGCATGTAGCGGGCCTTTTTTTTTGTTTGGTGGGGGGGGGGGTTCATAGTGGAGATAGCTGGCACTATAGCAAGCATTGTGTACCCAAAGCGGACTGCTAAAAAAAACATCAATATTTTCTTACCACATATTAAAAATTCCATCCACCTAACATATATCATGCCAATATCCATATAATGCAAAAGTCTTTAATCTAATGACAATATCATAAGCTAACAACCATAATAACATCACTCATATGATGAAAATGTCCACAGTAACATCGAATTATGAATAACCATAAAATAAAATTGTCCACAATCACATGACATCAACTATAGAAGGAAGATGTCCACAATCATATAACATAGTTGACCAAACCAAACATCATCATTAATAGATAATAGATTCCTCAAGAGTCTAGATAAAAATATCATGTGGCAAATTGATGATTGAGTATCTTATATTATTGGATAATAAATTCCTCTAGCGTCTAGATAAAAATGTCATGTGACATATTGATGATTGAGTATGTTTTAGAGCATACCACTGACATGGAAAAATCACTTCAAAACATCAAGAAGCATCATTTAAGGTGTACCTGGGTGATGGAAACATTAAAAAACATTAAGAAATATCAAACTACACTTAAAATCATTCAAAAAACCCCCAAAATTTTTTGATTATTAAACTTTGAAACTTAAAATAAATTGAAAAAAAAATGACATGTCGGTTCGAAATTAGCACGCCACATCGTACCGTGTGTCGGTACAGGTTCCAGTATTGATTCAGTAAACCTTATCTTGAACCATTCAAGAAATCAAAAAAAGTATAAAGATTTTTTTTTTTTGTGGATAAAATAGTAGTAGGCACCTATAAAAAAATTGACTAGGCTAAATGGAATGAGATCATGAACATATATTGTTCGTCAGCAAGGTACGCGGTACCGACTATACCGACGTACCGGTGGGCATCGGTACCGGTACGGTACCGAACTAAACCGAGCCGAACCGGTACTGTACCGATGGGGCTAAAAGCCAAAAAAAAATTTGGAGCCGGTACGGACTGGTCGGTACGGGCCGGTACCGAGTCGGTATGGGCCGGTACCGAGTCGGTACGGGCCGGTACGGGCCGGTACCGAGTCGGTACCGAAATATGTAGCTGTACCGTACTGGTGGGGTCCGGTACCGGTATGTATCGGTCCGTACCAACCCGTACCGACCGGTACGGCAGACCATGTTCGTCAGTGAGTTGTATAGACTCATGGAATGTTGGTATTATGTCTTGAGTATTAGGAGCTACAAAATTGATAAGCTAACTGTGCAAATGCTCAACTACATGATTGATGTTAATTAAATGTGACCTAACAATATATATTGAGGATTATGGACTATAATCTTCAATGAATAATAAAAGCAAAGTTGAAAAACAACTACCTGATTTGGTGTGATCTTCTCTTGGTTGAAACTACACCATTGTATGTTTATATGGTTCAAGATGTTATAGCATCAACTAATTTATGAAACAGTTGTTTGGTCAGCTATGTATATTAAGGAATTTCCGATATGCTGATTTGAGAATTATTATTGTTGAAGTGATATTTCCCACAAATGCTCAAACAAATTCATTTCAAGAATGGTTTTAATAAATAGCTTTAAAGAACTAGGATTTCCTTTAATGCTAAGAGACATGAAACTATGCTGATCTTACTCTCTCTTGCAAGAATTCTGAAAGCATTTTCTGACTTGTTAGCAAACTGAAAAAGTGCGAAAGAAATTTATAGGAGCTCCATGCTGTGTTCTATTGGTATTCTCATCTGATAATTAACCATAGTGCATGACGATCTGATAAGGACTTGATATGAGGCCTGATATCTTTTTAACGTAAACTAGGCTTTACCTTAGGAATGCCTATTACTAGCTTTAGCATATGTTTTAATGAGGCCCGTTATACATATCCAAATATATAAGAAGCACGTAACTAGTACAGCCATTGTTCTTAAACCTTACTAGCATAAGCAAGATAGTTCAAATATATTCGTAGATGACATTGCGGTATCACTGATTATTTTCTTTGTTTGTTTTTATATTTTTAAATCTCCATTGCGATTCAAATACTACATCTCTGAGTACCTATAATTCATATTTTAGTTTTTACTTGTTGCTCCATCAGGTTCCTACTGTCAGTGAAATGATTGACATGTGGAAGAAAAAGAAGATGAATACTTTTGGAATTCTCTACAGCTGGTTTCTTGCCAAGGAATGCTCCTATTGGCTTATTTCTGCAGTTTTAATTTTTAGCTTTGGTGGAACCTTGGCAGTTGATATTGTCTGGTTGTTTCTTGTAGGTTGCTGATAAACTTGAGGTTTTTCCTGGTTCCGAGTTTCGAGTGGCATTTGAAGAAGCAATGAGTTATGGAGCCAAGGTTATATTGGGTGATCGTCCAGTCCATGTATGTCAATTTTCTTATACTGTTTAACTAGTTGTGTTTTGACTAGGTTGAATTTGCTGCATCTATATGGAATTTTATATATGAAACTACTTTGCTGAGTGACATTTGATATGTCTCACAAACTGGTTTTGGTTATTGTATTTGTATCTTTTTTTTTTGTTTCCCTATTGCGCTGTCAGAAAGGTGAGAACTGAAATGGTAATTCTTGACATATTCCCTATCACCACCCAACCCATTGTTGGTGTCTAGATTGCTTGTACCAGATGCTTAATTTTCTACATACATCTGCTGTTAATTGGTTGTACCAAAGCGGTTCTACTCTTATGTGCTTTTGGTCAATATTTTTTCACTTTGCAATGAAACTTCTGTTGTACATATAATCTACAGTAGGTTGTCTGGATATGTCTCTGGTCTGGAACAATTTTCTAGCTGCTGTAATTCTGCTAGGTCTAGTTTCATTGACTGGCTCACCATTGCTTTTATATGTGGAGTCTAGAGGGCATCACAGATGACAAAATATGCTTGTGTAGTCTTGGATTTCATAACCTGTTTCTGTATAAGAGTTGCATTGATGTGGATTGTCAGTGTTTTGTCACTGGGGCTTGGCTACAAGCCATCTTTGTGCAATGCTTTAAGAAATTAACATCTGGCAACTTTAGATGAGTTGTAGTTGTTCCAACCATGCATCCATCAAGCAACTCAAAGAGTTTTATGATGCGTAATCTAATCATATATTCTTTGTTTTAATAGATCACCTTGAGGAGAACTTGGGGCAAAATGCCATTATGGCATCGAATAAAATTTCTGCACTACATACTCTTCCAAGCAATCTTATTTACCCAGCCCTGAAGATCTCAATAAAATGGTAAGTTGTCTTAAAACTTTGCTGTCTTGAAATTTAAAGATCTCTTCTGATTTCTTTATATCATGCATTCTAGTCGCATGTAAAATCAGATATTATGTTGCATTGTTTTATACTATCACCTGAAATTTGGATAAGCATGCAATGAGCAATCTATAGTTTATCAGCTTGCCTTATATTTTTCAGTACAAATTTTGATGGAATATGCTTTTACAAGAAATATTTGGGGTCAAAATGGTACTTTCTATTGTACTTGTTTGCAAGTAAATAAAATATTGCATCTTGAATTTGTGCTAGATGAAGACCAGCATGGTTTTGCATATTGTACAATGTGCTGATTCTAGTCATGCACCAACATGGAAGGACATATGCACAAAAGACAAACTTAACTATGAGAGAAACTGGCCCACATGCAAGGATTTAAATCTCGTGGGATGGGGGTGTCCCAGTTTCTTCATGGAATGGGATTCCTCACGGTTCTACCCCATCCGGCGGTAATCCCGGTCGAGAGTTCCATAGGTACCCTCCATCTTTCTCACTTTCTTCTTCCCTTTCCTTTCCTTTCTTCTTTCCTTTCTTCCTGCTTTCCTTCCTTTTTTCCTTACCTTCCTTTATTTCCTTTTTCTTCTTTTTTTTATTATCCTTTTGCTTCTTTCTTTGGTTCCTTTTTCTTCTTATTTCTCTTTCCTTTCTTCCTTCTTTCCTTTAATTTTTTTCTTCTCCCTTCCTTCCTTTCTTTTTCTTCTTCTTTCCTAACTTTTTTTCTTTTCTTCATCTTTTCTTCCTTTCTTTCTTAACTTTTTCTTCTTTTTTTGTATGGATGGATTTCAGAGTCCCGACCCTCTCTCGGTCTAGTTTTCTCACAGGAACGGAACAGACAGCTAGGATGCCTTCTATCACGCCGGGATGCGTCCTATCCTGCCAGGACTTAAACCTTGCCCACATGCATATGTCTCATGAGAAACACAAAACAAGGTGCAAGGTGCTTGCTTTCACCTCAGAAAGTCACTTGAGCCTCTTAAGTCCGAGGTGTACGACTTCAATTCTATAACCTTGTGAAAGGGTTTGGATGTTCCTTGAAGATCTTGTTTTTAAGAATGACCCAGGGCATGCCTCATGTATACCTTTCTGAATAGTGCTTTAGTGTTTGTTTAATTAATCTTTCTATTTATAGCTAAGGGCCTACTTGGCATCATTTTTATTCTTATTTTTTTATTTTTAAAAATAGTCATAGAAATCGAGGCAAAAAAAATATTTGGTAGTATTATTTTTATTTTCTATTTTCAAAATTTATTTTTTAAGAAAAATAAAAGTAAGAAATTCTTACTTTCACTATTTTCAAAAATAAAAAACTCGTCTTTTACGACCAGCATCATCACCATCTCCATTGTTACCACCATCACTACCGTCACCATTGTTTCCACCACCACCATTGCTATCACTGCCTCCGTCACCATCGTTTCCACCATCTCCATCACTACCACTACTGCGACCATCGTTTCCACCACCACCATTGTCGTTGGCATCTCCAGCAACGCCATTGTTGTTGCTGTCACCTTCGTCATAACATCGTCGCCGCCATGGCCTCTACCACACTACCACCACCGTTGTTGCTGCCACCATTATATTGCCGGTGCCCTCATCACCATTGCCACCATCGCGACATTACTAGCACTCCCGCTGTCGTCTTTGGCACCATCACCATTATGGCCTCCATTGTCTCTACTACTACTATCATTGCCCCAGCCTCTATCATCATGGTTATGTTTTAAACATAATTGAATATGCCAAACATATTTATATTTTTTAAAAAATTTAAAACTAAAACAAAAATATAACTTTTATTTTTCTGTTTTTTGAAAATAAGAAAAATGAAGGTGATGCCAAATAGCACCTATTACTTCACACAGAGAAACTATAATATGGAATGATCTAATGGACCAAGTAAAAATTGGATGCTTTTAATTAGAGTCAGCCATAGAACTTTACTTGAACCTGACCTGTGATGTCAAAATACAAATCCAAGTTTTCTCCAGCTTGAAACCTGGTGCAGAGGCTTTTGGTTCAGCCTCTCCCACATGTGCATTACATCTTGCCATTCATCCTTATATTCAATAGGTGAGACCTGACCTCTACTTGAAACATATTTCACAATAGAATCTTTTTTTATTTATTTGATGTTAAGTCCAAGGTCCGCCGTACCGGTACCGATCGGCGTACCGGTGGCGTACCGGTCCGTACCGGTTCTTCAACAATAAACTACCGGTACCGGATTTCACGCTGATCCGATACCGGTCCCAGGCCGGACCGGTACGTACCGGTCCCAGGCCGGACCGGTACGTACCGGCCCGTACCGGCCGGTACGGACCGGTACGGCAGACCATGATGTTAACTAATCATTTCTTTGGTTGCTGAACACAATACTCATATCTCTTCAGTTCATGGAAATGGATATGGTATGATATACCATGCTATATAGCTTTCTATCTATGGTGTGTATATTACTTCAGTGTGTCATTTACTTTGTTTTGATCTATTCTGCCTTGAATCACTGATCTTTGTTACTATGTAGCTGCAAATTGCATGCACACATGCATAGGTTCGTGCATGTATATAAGTATGTTCCAGAATTATAAATATTTTGAATGATTACGTGGTTCCTTGAGTAGTTCTATAACTTATTCAATCTCCTAATCTTGAAATGGTCTACGGTTTTTTTTTCTTCTTTTTCTCCATGGAATGAGTATGACTTTACTGCACCTATTTCAGTTGAAGGAAATGGATGATGTTGACATGCTGACACTTGTAATTCAAGAGATGAGCAAGGCATTCCCACATTGATGGAGACACTTCTACATGAACGTGATATGTTAGTATACTCTTTTCCTTCTTATGCATGCTTTGATACATAACAGCCATTTTATCTTATTGTGTAGGTTAGAGGGCACGGTTACTTATATTAGAACCTTCTGTAATTATTTATATTGTTTTCCCTGATATAGCTATTAATTGTTATGGTGATAGCCGAACCAACATCTTGTCATTCTTTTCTCCATTGTAGTCATTGATACATGGTTTCGAAGTTAATAACTGAAAATTATGGAATAACCACATTATGTTGAAGAACAATACTGAAAGGGGTAGCTAGTGGAGCATATAATGGGCAGTATGTTGAGCACTCCACTTGTTAAAGACGTGCTTGTATGTGTTTTTTTACCAAACTTCCCATGATCCTTCTTTGTAGTCATCATCTGTAGGTCCTTACTCTATTTGTGTTGTACCACCACTCCCCGAGCTGCACTCCCCTCTCTTGGTCAACATCAACAAATAGATGGGCCCCTCTTCCTCCATTCTGTGATATTTTGTTAATCTTGAGTCAATCGTGAGTCAACTTGGTTAATCCACTTCAACTGAGTTGCAGTCAGACGAGACAGGGCAGAGATGGAAGATATCTATGCACCTGAAGTGATGAGTGAGATACATAGAAGGATCAACATAAAGAAAATCTGATTGGAGGTTGAGGGAGAGAGATAAGTAGAGGGGGAATCATCCAAGTGACATCTTAGTGGGCCCCAATTAGCCATAGGAATTAGGGATGGCTTGATCTGTAGTTAATAGAAGCAGGTCGATTACAGGTATTGGGAAGTTGGTTTCCTAAAAAAATAACTTAGACAACACTTAGGAAGCAAGTGTTAGAGGAGATTCGGAAGCTTGTGCACCACTGTAAATAGAAGATTCCTGCTACTAAGGCTTGATCTGAAAATTGGATTGGCTGGTGTTGAGGATGGTTGTAGATTTTTCTTGATAGTGGTATAAGTTTGCTATTGACAATTCAAATGTCCTTTAAAGTTATTGAATCTTGGAAACATACCTTTATTTATTTAAATTATATAACAAAATCAAGTTATGCACCTAACTCATGCAACACTTAAGTTAGAATTTTTTCCGCATGCAATGAACTGAAAACTTAGAAAGTAAATGGCAGGAAGTTTGAAGGGATAGCGGAGGCTAAAAGATTTGGTATGAGCAGGTTTTCTGCATACTATTCCTGACATTTATTTTGATTCAGGATGTGGGATTGTAACCACATTTGATGTTGGAGCGCCTAAGGCTCACTTGCTAGACGAGTTGGGTTGAGCCAAAACTAGATGCGAGACTAGACTACACAGGTTGTGGGACTGTGCAGGGTGGATGTGCCTGCCTCACGGGTCGTGGGTTACGGACGCATAGGTTACAGAATCCAAGTTGAGTTTTGTCTTGTTAGGAAAGTTTGATATTAGTTAATTTTAGGAAGTTTTGATTTTTGTGTACTTTCTTTCTGAGAATTTTTGATGTTATTAGGAAAATCAGTAGTTAGAGTTCTTCGAGCTAGAATAGGACTTGGAATTCTACGTTGGAAAGTTGAAGAAATGAGTCCGCTTATACTACTTCTAATACCCTAATTGGAGCTTCTTTTGTAATCATACTCGAGATACTTGAATTATTAATGAGTGAGAATTCTCTTGTGGGAATTGTTCTATCCTTTATCTCTCTCTCTCTCCTCCCGTATGGTGGATTTCTAAGGTTTGCGAGTATGTGAGAATCGTATCCTTGGAGTGGCCAGCCAAGGTGATATTTTTTGGCCCTGGAAGAGTGACCCGCCCGCTCTTCTTCCAACTACCATCCATCCATTCTAAACATTTTACGTTGTATGTGTTGCAGTCGGGTTCTACCTCGCCACAATCGATTGCGTCGACATATGCTTCTTCCTTTGAGTTCTCATTCTAAGTTCAACACCTCCCGACGGTAGTTGGTATCAGAGCATGGTTTCGAGATGCCGTTTCGCCGCCCAACATCGAGGAACGTGTTGAACATTAGCAAGATCTACGAGATATCGAACTAGATGAATTGTGCCACTAGCCTCAAAACACTTCAAGAAGAAAATCAGCGGCTTCATCAACGACAAGAGCAATGTAAACGCTGATATCGGCCAGGGTTTCAAATCACTACTCTAACAGAGAGCCCTCTAATGATAGAAGCGAGCGTTTTAATGAAGGCGAGAGATTTCAATCCATTCTACAAGAGAAGAATGTTTTTATCGAGTGAAGAAGATATTCATCGCCAATGCGAACGAAGATCACATCACAACTATCACGACTTCAGCATAGAAATCCTCAACTTTGAAAGACGCCAGCAACTTGGCAAGTTGTTGATTAGCTCCACACCATTGAATCGAGTCTTCAAGCTTAACAAAGTTTCTGACGATTGATCCACGAACCTCATTGCCATCAAGCTCAAGAACCATGCATAAATTTAATGGGAAAATCTAAAACGATGACGTCAGCATGGACACAGGCCAAGTTTGAATGTGGGACGAGATGTGTCATGAACTCAAATGTAAGTATCTGAAGATTATCATCAAAATAAATTTCTTAAGCTCCACAATCTTCGACTATGCGACATGACCGTAAAAGGGTACACAATGGAATTTGAGTAACTTCTATGACCTGTGACCAATGTATTGCCGTACCGGTATGGTAAGGTGTACGGTCGCCTACCGGACCGGTAACGGTTTCGGTTTGCACCGGTTTGAATCGGCCAACAGACCTGCGTGGACGCATGCGCTCCGGCGCGCCGCGCGCGTTAAATGTCACAGAGTGGCATTAAATGGCCGCGTGGGGCAACGCGCGGGAAGCGATTTCGAGTCCAAGCGCGGAAAATCGCACGCGGGGAACCACACGTGGGGCGAGATTTCCAGCTCCCATCCGCGCACGGTTCTCCGCGCGTGCCATGCAGTACGTGAATGCCACAGAGGCATTAAATGGCTAATGCGGCTACCCTGTGCGGGTGTGATTCCTAGTCCGAGCACGGGGAAACCACATGCGGGCGCGGTTCCCAGCGCGTGTCCGCGCGGACGGCGCGCAACCCGAATGCCACAGAGTGGCGTTAAATGCCCACACTATGGCAGTAAAATGGCTAGCGCGGGGTAGCGTAGGACAGCGCGCCCACGCGGGGCCGAGTTCGCGCGTGGGGAACCAGTTCCGAGCTTGTACCGGTCGGTTCCGGCTCCTTTGGGTCAGAACCGTTTTCCATGCTTGAACTGAACCGGTCAGGGGACTGGACCGGTCCGGTACGGGCTAAACCGGCTGGTATGGGCTGGTTCAGCATACCATGCCTGTGACATTTAAGGGAGCTTGAAGAGCAAACCATAGCGCCGAAGGACTGAAGCATGAAATTGAGCAAGTCATATAACTCCAACCCTATTGCATGCTGAATGATATGATAGGATAGGCAACAAAAGTCGAGAATCAACAATTGAGAATAAGTAATTGCGCTTTCCATGGTAATGGAGATGGAGCGTCCAACTGGGGGAGTTCCATGTCGAAGACGTCGGTATCCTCCAAAATCGGTGCCTCCCAACTGTCTCAGAAGAAGGGTAAGGACATCCTCAGCAACTCCAACCATTTCTTTGCCTCTAACCCTTGCAAGTGTTTCAAGTGCCAAGGATTTGGGCATATTGCAGCTGATCGCCTAAATAGAAAGCTCATCTTTTTGGTGGAGGAAGAATCATGCATGGAAGAGGAAGAAGAAAGATCAGCCAGTCAAGTGGGATGAGGAAGGTCCGAGCGAGGAAGAGCTAGTGCATGCCAATCAAGGTGAAGCTTTGGTGGTCCGCCACAGCCTGAATACAACCATGGTAGTTGATGAATAAGATTGGTTACGCTACATCTTCCACACTAAATGCCCTTCACATGGAAAGGTTGTTCTGGATTTGGCTTTCTGTGATGGAGTTGAAAAGGAATTTTCAGTGATGGAAGATAACGTTCTTCCGATGGCTAGCTTACAAAGAAAGCCCTCTTGGATGCCACTAATGGAGATGGATCTCATGGATGAGTTTTTATCAGTACCTAGGCTTTGATTGCTCAGATTTCTTTCAACTGGGTACCTTTAGTTCTACAAACCCTTTCAGTTCTTGAGGTTTTTCTCCTCTTTTTGAGGTTAGCAATGGTGGTTCCAATCCAATACTGTTAGAAAATGATAACCAAAGTGATGCAAAAGGTTAGTTTTCGCCACGAATCTACTTTAAGATGAAATTCAAATAGAATTGTTTGATGCTGCATCAAAGGCTCTTTCCTACATACGAGATATAATTGAGAAAAGTATTTGTCTAACCTATGCATTGCAAGTAGCACAATAGGAGAAACTCATCATTAATGAGGAAAAACTAAAGAAGCCTCAACCAGTTAGCTCTATGGCATGTAGGATCATTAAACAACACAAGCTTTCCTATGCAATCACCTTCTCATGCACAATCTCCATTTCTTCTCCTTGTCAATTGAGCATTTCACTTGACATTGCTAACTTTCTCCATCAATTTTTTAAAAAAGATACAATGCAAAGACTCTGCCAAGACAGTGTTGCGGTATCCATGGATCCAAACTCAAGATGCACTTTTGCCATCCTTTCTGTGACAAACAGGTGGATCAAATTAGGAAACATTGATGGAGATGTCACCATGGACTCAAGTAGGGATAACCAAAGTGGTAGTGAAAGTCCATCAGTAGAGAAACAAAGAAGATATGAAAAAGAGCTCGACTATTGATTCTATTGAAAGGAATTGTACCAATGAAGACACCAGTTTAAAGTGTAACATTGCTCAAACTACCTTGCTTAGTGCAGAAAACTATTGTTGCTGGTGTATTTCGAAGCCAATGGTCTTTAATGTCTCTAAATTTGTCATCTGCTTCAATGGAGGCCAAAATTGAACATGCTGCATAACATGGCTCATGGCCGGAAAGAGAGTGGTTACTACAATACATAAGCTCATCAAGCAGCCCACCCGATGTGGGACATTGTCCATGATTGGTTCTGCATATCCACCATTGCTAAGAAGCATATTGACTGTGGCAACCTATCATGTCACAAGGCTCCGAACTGTACTTTCTATATCTCTCCACTTTGTTCGACCCTGGTATTGGGTTTATCAATCCTTCAACTGCACTAGACCTCAACCTTAAGTTCTCATTAGACTTTAAGGACATTTCAGCTTCTTGTGCTCGTTGCCCAACCTCGATCCCTCTGCAATGCGATCTGCCACCAGAACACCATGCTAGAAAATATTTGATGGCCCTTTCAAGGTTTTGAAGTTCATCAATGACAATGTCTACAAAATTGAACTTTCTAAAGAATATGGAGTATTTGCAACATTCATCATAGCTGACCTATTGCCTTATGTTGAAGACCAGGAAGATCAAAATGATCTAGACTCTATGATGAGTCTTCTCCAACCGGGCTCACTTGCTAGATAAGTGGGGTTGAGCTAAAACCGGTCGTGAGATTGGATTGCACGGGTTGTGGGACTGTGCAAGGCGCACGTGCCCGCCACATGGGTCGCGGGTTCCGTATGCATGGGTCTCAAAATCCACATTGAGTTATGTTTTGCTAGAAATATTAGTTAATTATGGGGAGTTTTGATTTTTGTGAACTTTGTTTTTTGAGAACTTCTGATATTATTAGGAAAGTTGGAAGTTAGGGTTCTGCGAGTTTAAATAGAACTTGGAATTCTATATTGAAAAGTTGAAGAAATGAGTCTCCTTGTACAGCTTATAAATACTTCCATTGGGGCTTCTTTTGCAATCATGCTAGAGAAACTTGAGTTATTGATTAGTAAGAATTATTCTTGCCTTATCTCTGTTCTCTCTCTCTCTCTTTTGGTGGATTTTTAGGATTTGTGAGTGAGCATGTGAGAGTTGTATCCTTAGAGTGGCCAGCCAAGGTGATATTTTTTAGCCTTGGAAGAGAGTGACCCGCCCTGCTCCTTTTTCAACTACTATTCGTCCGTTCTAATACCTTACGTTGTACGTGCTATAGTGAGGTTTCTACCTTGCCACAATCGGTTGCGTCGATATATCTTTCCTTCTTCGTGTTTTCAACCTAAGTTCAACACCTTCCAGCATCAACATCTTAATTTAAATTTTGTTTTACTTTTGAATTTATACAATTATGTAATCAAATGCAAAAGGTACACTCTAGTGCAATTTTCACGTGCAATACAATCATGATATAGATAATCTAGAGTATGGAGGATAAAATTATTGGCAGTAGTTATGTAGTTGTCAATAACACACCTAAGATATGCGGAAAACAACTGATTATACCATAGTTTGTCGTCTTGGTATCGGACCCCATATCGGTACCATCTTATTATAGTGCCAGTACTCTCAATATGGTATTCAGTTCAGCATACCAAGTGCCGGTATGCCCTCTGTACCGTATAGCGATTCGGTATTGATACGATATGTCAGTATGTACCGGTATCAACTAGTACGTTCACACTTATGCTTGTTATGATCCATTATATATTTTTATAATTAGCTTAATGTGGAAATACAGATCCTCTTTTCTTCTCTTTTTGTACTGTTTTTAGCCTTTGTAGAATTGCAATCCAGGTATATGTCATCAACATTGCTGAAGGTTGCTAGAGAACATTCTTCGGTTGTTGCAGTCGTTGGCAAAGGGCATTTGTCTGGGATAAAGCAGCACTGGAAGCAGCCTATTGAGGTTAGAACCATTTTTGTAATGGATATTCGTGCTGATTTGTTTGTGAATTTGATTCATAATATTGCTAGAATGGTTGCCACGAGAGATTCTAGCTTTTCATGAAAGGTAGGTTGAGTCTGGAGAGCTCTATCGTTGCTGAACTGTCTCAAGATATGTGAAAGCTATAATGAGATCACATTCTGTGTGTAATGCATGTTAGCAGTATTTTTAGTTAGATAATATTTTTATATTTTAGAAAGCATTATGAAATTACTAATGTCCTTAAAGATCGTTACTGGAAACATATTATCGCCAAGTAGTGGTGATTGTGTAGTTCAAAAGATACATTTTCTACTTCAATTTTCTACTCGGAGAATCCATTCTAGGTTGTTTTATTGGTAACTAGTGTTGGCCTTTTTCAGCTCGGTTGATTTTTTCGGAACGTGTGGAATAGGCAACAATTGGTTGTCATCTCTCATAAATCAATAACTTCATTATTAGGCATTGTCTGCATGCTATATCATTAGGCATTGTCTGCATGGTAATTGATTCTATTATACGAGATGTTATGCATGGACACGACATCGAGATCTGGTAACAAAATAACTAATGAAGTTAGATTGAACTCGTGAGAGACTTTTTTGTATAGTCTGGCAAAATTCTGCCTTGCATCCATGGATGAGATTATCCATCATAACCCCCGAGTAATTATAGAGGGGGTTTGCTCACATATGTCTCATATCTCT